>NC_041399.2:211619404-211919404 GCF_900747795.2 Erpetoichthys calabaricus | reverse complement strand
CATAGTTATTTTTTTATTGTTGAGTGTCTTGTCTTACAGTAATATGTGTAATTGTTCAAATATTCTGCAATTAATTTGAATCATCTGTGCACGTTTGGAGAAAATTTTAAAAAGTGGCCATCCTCTGGTGAGCTGCTGAGCATCTTGGTTCTTCTCCTTGCCTGATTGTGGTGTTGGAATGCCCTTCACATAATGAATGTGCCCCGTCTGCCTCCAAGGCTTTCATTTCCAGCTATTTGAACAGCGACACGGTGAAGAGCGATTTACATTCGAGTCCTGCTGCAGCAAGATATCCGGTCAGCTACCAGAAACAGCCAGAGGCCTTTTGTGACCTCTACACCCAATGTATGAATATAAAGGAACACACAAATGGGTCTCAAAAGTGCACACACACACACACAAACACACACACACAAAATAAAAATAATAACAAATATAAGAAAATCTTGTAATTCTAGTTGTGGATATTTATAGTTCGGCTATTTTTTTTTCCCACTACAGATATTCATATAAATACTAATTGAGAGGCAGACATGTTCAGAATTGAAAATTAAAGTCTTCCTGACAGCAACTATTCAAAATGCCTTTCTTCAGAGATACAAATTATGCAGAAGGAAAAGCTGTATATGCTTCACAACTGTTTATTTGACATGAAACACTAAGCATCATTTCAAACTCAAATCACTCGTATCAATTCTCTCTTCGTTAATGTTGACATGGTTGTACCTCACGAAGAGCATTTTGAAGGTAACTAAAAACACATTGCAGTATGTTTTATAATAGAGTTTTTGTTAACAATTCCTGGAACTTTTGGTCTCAAAGTTCACTCCCAGGAGTCACTTACTTCTCCACGTTTGTGGATATCAAAAGTCAAAACCATTTCTAAGTTTGTTTTGCATTCTTCTTCATATCCTATTTTTTCCCCCCTATTTCTCTTTGCATTGATTTCTTGGTTTACTAGGTTATTTTGATCAGTTTTGGCTGGTCATTCCAACAGCTGGCGCTTCACAATCATTAACACTCCTTTTACGAATTCCATACCAAATGATATATAACACAGACACATGCATTACTTTTGTCATTCTCTTTGCTTTGATTTGTTTGTTGGCTTGGTTATTTTCATCAGTTTTTGCTGGTCATTTCAACAGATGGCACATCACAAACATTAACACTGCTTTTATAAATTCCATACCAAATGGCATATAACATAGACATAAGCATTGCATTTGTCATTCTCTTTACTTCGATTTCGTGGTCGGCTTGGTTATTTTCATCAGTTTTTGCTGGTCATTCCAACAGATGGCACATCACAAACATTAACACTGCTTTTACAAATTCCATACCAAATGGCATATAACAGAGACATAAGCATTGCATTTGTCATTCTCTTTACTTCGATTTCGTGGTCGGCTTGGTTATTTTCATCAGTTTTTGCTGGTCGTTCCAACAGATGGCACATCACAAACATTAACACTGCTTTTACAAATTCCATACCAAATGGCATATAACAGAGACATAAGCATTGCATTTGTCATTCTCTTTACTTCGATTTCGTTGTCGGCTTGGTTATTTTCATCAGTTTTTGCTGGTCATTCCAACAGATGGCACATCACAAACATTAACACTGCTTTTACTAATTCCATACCAAATGCTATATGAGGTGCGATCCAAAAGTTCCCGGAATGCATTTATTTAAAAGCATACACACCAAATAACAATTAATAGTGAACAGTTCCTTCAAAATAGTCACCCGCTGAGTTGATACACCAATCCCAGCGAGATTTCATCCTTTCTGAAGCACCTCTGGAAGTCGTTTTTTGTCAGTGTGTTCAAGACGTCGGTTGTTACCGCTTGGATCTCCTCCACTGTCTCAAATCTGCATCCCTTGAGCCTCATCTTCATCTTAGGAAATAAAGAAAAAATCAGACGGCGCTAAATCAGGGGAGTACGGAGGGTGGGGAATGGCAGTAAACTTTGTAGAAGCCAAAAATTTGCGCACAGAGTATGTGTGAGCTGGTGCATTGTCGTGATGCAAAAGAAATGACTTGTCAGCCTACATCTGAGGACGTGTTCGGCGAATTTGATTTCGCAAACGCCTTAGAACATCCCTGTAGAATGCTTGTTGCAGCATTTCATGGTTTTCTTTTTCTGTTTTTCCCAGTTTAAAACAGAGTTTAACACACACTCTTTGCTCTTTCAAATCACTCATTTTCACGAACAACCCTTCATAGACACAACCGAAGTTTAAACGAGAACTGCGACTTGAAAAACAACTGCGCTGACGTTATAACACGTGATAACAGCTCTCAAGGACAACTTGAACTGCTATCTAGCGGCGATTGATAAAACCAAGCCCTTCTGGCTGCAAAATAAATGTATTTCAGGAACTTTTGGATCACACCTCGTATAGCACAGACACTTTGCATTGCATTTGTCATTCTCTTTACTTCAATTTCTTGGTGTGCTTGGTTATTTTCATCAGTTTTACTTGGTCATTCCAACCCATTAGAGCAGTCGAGACGAGAACAGGCCATTCAGCTCAACAAATCTCACCAGTCCTATCCACCCTGATTCTTCCAAAACAACATCGAGTCGAGTTTTGAAGGTCTCTAAAGTTTTACTCTCTACCACACTGCTTGGTCACTTATTCCATGTGTCTGTGGTTCTCTTGCGATGTTCACCCTTAACAAGTTTCCAATGGTGTCCCCATGTTCTCGATGAACTCTTTTTAAGGTAACAGTCTCAATCCACTGGACTAACTCCTTTCATAATTCTAAACACTTCAATCATATCTCCTCTTAATCTTCTTTTGCTTAAACTGTAAAGGTTCATCTCTTTTAATCTTTCCTCATAACTCATCCCCTGTAGCCCTAAAATCAGCCTGGTTGCTCTTCTCTGGATTTTTTCTAGCACTGCTAAGTCATTTTTGTAGCATGGAGGCCAAAACTGCAGCCAGTATTCCAGATGAGGCCTCACCAGTGCATCCAAACAGATGGCACATCATCAACATTAACGCAGCTTTTCCGAATCCCATACCAAATGGCATATAACAGAGAGAGATATGCATTGCATTGGTCATTCCAACAGGTGGCGCATTTTACAACTCCCATATCAAATGGCATTTAACAGAGATGCATGCCTTGCATTTGTGAGTCCAACAGATGTCACATTTTTAGTAATGCATTTCATTACTACAAATGTTTGTGATGCACCATCTGTTGGAATGACACATGCAATGCATTTTATTACTACACTAGCAAAATACCCGCGCTTCGCAGTGGAGAAGTAGTGTGTTAAAGAAGTTATGAAAAAGAAAAGGAAACATTTTAAAAATAACGTAATATGATTGTCAATGTAATTGTCGTAGGCTTATTTTAGTATTGAGAGTGAATTTGATGATTGTAAAGTTTCATGATTGTAAATGGTGTGTATGAGAAATGCACATTTTTAGGATGTAAGGATCTCTTTGTAAACGACGCCCTTGGGCTGTAAAACGACCAAGCTGTCTGCTGAGCTTACTCTTGGAACATGTTAACGTACAGTTGGCCATGTGAGGAGCCATCTTGTGTCAAATCAATGGCAACCTTTTTTAGAGTCTGGCCTTGTGACTTATTTATTGTCATAGTGAAGCAGACCCTTACTGGAAATTGGAATAGGAAGTCAGAGGGTATGAGAGGGATGTGAGGAATAAATCCAGTCTCCCCTGAGCCAGTGCCAGTGAAGACCGTTGCCTCAATGAGGTTCTTGTGCAGAGATCTGATCTGAAGCCTGGTGCTGTTACACAGTTTTGGTGGTTGTAAGTTTTGTAGTAACATCATTGGGGCACCGACCTTCAAAAGTAAAGTATGCAAAGGCCTGCCTGGAGGATTTAAGAGTGTGAAGAAACTCTACCGGGTAGTGCACCCCGTCCTCTAGTTCTACAACAGAGTCGACAGACTTGTATGTTTTTGTTTTGGAAGTTAGTTGGTGAAGTAAAATGGTGTTTATATGTGAAGTCATGTCATTTTTTGGTGTTAGAATAGCTCTCTCCCTCAACCATGAGACGTCCTTTTCGTATTTTGATGAGGAGAGCAGCGAACTCTCCGGCTTTTTTGTCGCAGTTCAAGTAAACCCGTGTGTTTATTCTTAAGGTAAAGGTAGGCCATAAGTATGTAGACTTCAGACATGCTTTATCTTTGTTGGCGCATGTTCCTCTTGAGACAACTGGTAAGGTCTACCGGAAGTCACCAGCCAGCAAGACTGTCAAGCCTCCCATCGTTGTTGTCGTGTTTCTGATGTCTTGTAGGGTCCTGTCTAAAGCCTCAACACCTGCTCTGTGTGCCATACAATGAGCTGACAATCGCGCAGCACTTGCGCCATGATGCTGTCCTTGGATATGTTACACATGGGGGGGGGGATCAGTATGGTGAGGTTTAGGGGTAGCCTAAAAGAAGAATGAGCGATCCTTCCACCCTTGAAGCGGTGGAGTAAAGAAGAAGGGAGCAGTGAGCACGACGAACAGCTGAGGAAAGTAAGGAAGCGAGTGAGGAGGCACACGAGCGAGGGATGACGTTAATGTTGTGAGAGCTAGCCCGAACACCCTCAGACAGACACCGGTACTATTATAAAACACACGCTTTTATTTACAATAAAGTCACCAACACAGTCCCACACAGCACACAGTGCTCCTGCACCATTCACCCCAAATCCGTCTGTGGGCCACCTTTCTTCTGTTCACTGGAGCTTCGTCCTCCTCCAGCACCCGACTCTCGCTCCCCGACTGTAGGAAGCCGGCCCCTTTTATAGTCACCCAGATGTGCTCCAGGTGTTCGCTGAAGTTCTCCCGGTGGCACTTCCTGGTGTGGCGGAAGTGCCGCATGAGCACCTGGAAGGTCCTTCCTCCACCTTCCCAGAGTGTGGCGGAAGTGCAGATCTCCCAGGCATTTGAATCCCCAAATCAACATACTGATTTCTTTTAAAAAAATAATAAAAAACTTTAATTATTTAAAACACTTCCCAATGACTGCTCCAAAGAAAATTCCTGTGTTGACAGGTTCAAAGCTGTTTCATGTGGATGCCACTTATGGTCCAGTGATTTCATCCTTTTAATGAAGGAAGTGTGTTTTCTGGTTTGCAGAGGTGATCAATGAGCTGGGCTTTCCATTCAACAGAAAAACAAAATGAAGAAATGCTGCAAATTTCAGGGCTTTAAGGAAGTCTCGTATCCTTTTGCCTATTAAACATTTAGTGGCTATTATCAAACCGGCCTCTAGAGGAAAAGAGCAAGCGCCAAAAAGCTGCTGTGAGAAAGAGAAAGCAGAGTTGCAGGCAGCAGATCTCCAGCTCTTCGCTTACGCGGTTTGACTTTCATTCTGGTGTAGGGTTTCTGAAACGCTCCCCTTTTAAAGATACCAGACTGGGGTTAAGTGTCTTCAGAAAGCAGGTGGGTGGCACTTTTTGCAACCTCTTCACAAATACGGTGCCTGTAAAAAGCATCCATCCCTTGGAATTTTTTTATTTTCTTGTTATACAAGTTAAGGATCCCTAATCCGAAATTCCAAAATCTGAGATGTTCCAGACTTTTTGAGTGCCGACATGACATCACTTATGTTCCCTTTTTTTTCCAGGGGTGCCTGGTACTCTGTGAAGTAGCGAGTTCCACAAAGTTACAATATACAAACAATGACTGGGGATGTGGTGGGTTGGGTGGCAGTTGGCCTTCTTCAAGCACCACAAAGCTATGGCACATGATTGTCAACCCGTAGAGCGGAGAGCGTCACAAAGCACCATCAATTAGCATTAAGTCAAGCGACGTTATGCCCAAAGTATGTAATGCACTTGTAAGACCACCCTTGGAATGTTGTGTGTGGTTCTAGTCTCCACAGTACAAGAAAGACATAGCAGGACTTGAAGCTGTGCAGAGGAGAGCAACCAAGTGCATCTCAGAGCTTGAGGACATGTCCTACTGTGACAGACTCCGAGAATTAAAACTCTCTGTGGGGACCTCCTCCAGGTATTCAGAATCCTCAAAGGCGGCAGCGTTCTTTCAGCTCTAGAGTGAATCAAATTCTCGAGGACGCCTTGTGGAAATCAAGGGGCAGTGCATTTAAAAGTAAAGCCAGGAAGCTTTTCTTTACACAAAGAGTTGTGGTACTCTGGAACAAACTACCGAGGCATGGAGGTGAAGCAGAAAAACTCTGACAACCTTTAAGAAGGATCTGGATGAGATTTTGGGACAGTTTATCCATTAGCTAAGCAAACAGGCTTTATGGACTCAATGGTCTTCTCCCTTCTTATGTTTTTATTGACTATTTTGTCCATGGTGAAGTCATGCAGTAGTTCAATATGCTGCCTGGTTGATTCAGAAGTCACGCTAAAAAGAGGATCCTATGGTTTGAGAATGCCAAAATTGAGCATTTTTTTGGCCATCAGGATAAGCATCATGTTTGACCATCTCTATAATCCTAAGAACACCCCATTCCTAGAATTTAGCATGGTGGTGTCTTCTCTGCAGCAGACCATGGGAGGTAGAGGGTAAGATAAATTCAGCAAAATATTTAGAAGTCCTACCATAAACCCTGATGCAGCCTGCAGGAAACCTGCTGAGATTTGTTCTCCTCCAAACAATTAGCCTTCTTCCACCAGTGCTGTCTGCACATTCTCTCTGGTTTCAGTACTGTAGCTTGTGACCCCTTCAGAGTTCACAAAGGTCTCTTGGTGGCCATTTTCTCATCCCCATTCTCTGGCTTGTGCTTTCCAATCACCTTTTCACTTGGAGTTGTCGTTCATTGTGTAGGTGAACCCATTTATATGATGGCCTGATGCCTTTATCCAAGCCCACCATGTTGACCCGCCACAAGTTGGACATTCTCCTTATGGGTGTTTTTTAGTGTTGTGTAGTGTAATATGATGCTTAGTCTGATGGGGAAAAAAGCTCAATTTTGGTCTCATCAGACCACAGAGTCTCCCATTGTTCCTTCTCCCAAGATGTCCTCTGTGTGTGTTTTTTTCTCTTTGCCACTCTCCCATAAAGCTGTGACTGGTGAACCACCCGGGCCCAGCTGTTGTAGCTTGTCACTCCTGCAGATTTCTCAGAGGTCTCCTGGTGGCCTCCCTCACTGGTTTTCATCAGTTTAGTAGATTTCCAGTCCTGCCATTCTCTTTCCATTTCACCAGTTTAGTAGATTTCCAGTCCTGCCATTTCCTCATGATTGATTTAACTGGATATTCAGTGACTTGAAGATGTTCTGGTCTCTATCCATGGAATTGCTTATTGTGTGATTTTGTCTTCCTTGTGTACACTAGGCCACCATACTGACTCATTACAAGTTGACCCTTCCAACATGGAGGTGCATTTACACTCACTGATCACTTTATTAGGTTCAGATGCTTGCTAACACAAATATCTAATCAGCCAATCACATGGTGGCAAGTCAATGCATTTTGGACTGTAGCCTTTGCCAAGATGACCTGCTGAAGTTCAAACTGAGCATCAGAATGGGGAAGAAATGTGACTGAAGTGACTTTGAACATGGTATGGTTGTTGGTGCCAGAGTATTTCAAAAACTGCTAATCTACTGGGATTTTAATGCACAACCATCTATATCTAGGGTTTACAGGGAAGGGTCTGGAAAAGGGAAAATATCCAGTGAGCGGCAGTTCTCCAAGCGAAAATGTATTATTGATGCCAGAGGTCAGAGGAGAATGGCCAGACTGGTTTGAGCTGACAGAACAGCAACAGGAACTCAGATAAGCACTCATTACAACCAAGGTATGCAGAAGAGCAGCTCTGAACACACCACATGTCGAACCTTGAAGCAGATGAGCTACTGAATCAGGAGACCACAGCGGGTGCCACTCCTGTCGGCTTAGAACAGGCAACTGAGGCTACAATTCACACGGGCTCACCAAAACTGGACAGCAGAAGATTGGAAAAATGTTTCCTGGCCTGACCAGTCTCAATTTCTGCTGTGACATTCTGATGGTGGGGTCAGAATTTGGCGTCAACAACATGAAGGCGTGGATTCATCCATTGGTTCAGGCTGCTGCTGGTGGTGTAATGGTGTGGGGGACATTTTCTTGGCACACTTTGGGCCCCTTAGTACCAACTGACATCATTTAAATGCCACAGCATACCTGAGTATTGTTGCTGACCATGCATATCCCTTTATGACTGCAGTTTACCCATCTTCTGATGGCAACTTCCAGCAGGATAACGCGCCATGTCACAAAGCTCAGATCATCTCCAACTGGTTCTTGAACATGACAAGGAGTTCACTGGACTCAAATGGCCTCCACAGTCACTGGATCTCAGTCCAGTAGAGCACCTTTGGGATGTGGTGGAATGGGGGATTCACATCATGGATGTGCAGACAAATCTGGAGCAACTACATGATTCTATCATGTCAATATGGACCAAAATCCCTGAGGAATTTTTCCAGCATCTTCTTGAATCTACGCTGTGAAGAATTACGGCAGTTCTGAAAGAATAAGGGGGGTCCAACCAGGTACTAGAAAGGTGTACCTAATAAAATGGCCGGTGAGTGTATAGCCTGATTTTTATGGCCGGATGGCCTTCCTGACACCAGTTCTCACCATTTTTCTGAGCTTGAAACTTCGGCTTGACCTTATAGCCTGTTTCTTTGTTTAACTGCGGGACCTTCTGTAGACAGATGTGTGTGATCTGACCTCAGATGGAGTCCAAACAAGGCGTCATAGCAACAGAATGGGATGCCCCCTGAGTCAGATTTCAAGTGCTCTGAATACAACGTGATAATGCGATATTTCAGATTTATTTTTTATTTGTAATGCAGTCAGTCAGTCAGTCATTGTCCAACCTGCTACAGTGATCCCTCCTCGATCGCAGGGGTTGCATTCCAGAACCCCCTGCGAAATGTGAAAATCCACGAAGTAAAAACCAAATGTTCATATGGTTATTTTTATATATTTTAAGCCCTTAAAAACTCTCCCACACTCTTATAAACATTTCCCGAACAGTTATACAGCATAAACCCTTTGTATTCTCTGAGATATTAGGTAAGATTCGTTGAAATTATGTATGTAAACACACTGTTTATACAGTTAGGTCCATAAATATTTGGACAGAGACAACTTTTGTCTAATTTTGGTTCTGTACATTACCACAATGAATTTTAAATGAAACCGCTCCGATGCAGTTGAAGTGCAGACTTTCAGCTTTAATTCAGTGGGGTGAACAAAACGATTGCATAAAAATGTGAGGCAACTAAAGCATTTTGTGAACACAATCCCTTCATTTCAGGGGCTCAAAAGTAATTGGACAATTGACTCAAAGGCTATTTCATGGGCAGGTGTGTTCAAGTCTGTCGTTATGTCCTTATCAATTAAGCAGATAAAAGGCCTGGAGTTGATTTGAGGTGTGGTGCTTGCATGTGGAAGATTTTACTGTGAACAGACAACATGTGGTCAAAGGAGCTCTCCATGCAGGTGAAAGAAGCCATCCTTAAGCTGCGAAAACAGAAAAAACCCATCTGAGAAATTGCTCCAATATTACGAATGGCAAAATCTACAGTTTGGTCCATCCTGAGAAAGAAAGCAAGCACTGGTGAACTCAGCAACGCAAAAAGACCTGGACGTCCACGGAAGACAACAGTGGTGGATGATCGCAGAATCATTTCCATGGTGAAGAGAAACCCCTTCACAACAGCCAACCAAGTGAACAACACTCTCCAGGGGGTCGGTGTATCGATATCCAAGTCTACCATAAAGAGAAGACTGCATGAAAGTAAATCCAGAGGGTGCACTGCAATGTGCAAGCCACTCATAAGCCTCAAGAATAGAAAGGCGAGATTGAACTTTGCTAAAGAACATCTAAAAAAGCCAGCACAGTTCTGAAAAACATTCTTTGGACAGATGAAACCAAGATCAACCTCTACCAGAATGATGGCAAGAAAAAAGTATGGAGAAGGGCGTGGAACAGCTCATTATCCAAAGCATAGCACATCATCTGTAAAACACGGTGGAGGGAGGCAGTGTGATGGCTTGGGCGTGCATGGCTGCCAGTGGCACTGGGACACTCGTGTTTATTGATGATGTGACACAGGACAGAAGCAGCCGAATGAATTCTGAGGTGTTCAGAGACGTACTGTCTGCTCAAATCCAGCTAAATGCAGTCAAATTGATTCATGATACAGATGGACAATGACCCAAAACATACAGCCAAAGCAACCCAGGAGTTTATTAAAGCAATGAAGTGGACAATTCTTGAATGGCCAAGTCAGTCACCTGATCTTAACCCAACTGAGCAGGCATTTCACTTGTTGAAGGCTAAACTTCAGACAGAAAGGCCCACAAACAAACAGCAACTGAAAGCCGCTGCAGTAAAGGCCTGGCAGAGCATTAAAAAGGAGGAAACCCAACATCTGGTGATGTCCAGGAGTTCAAGACTTCAGGCTGTCATTGCCAGCAAAGGGTTTTCAACCAAGTATTAGAAATGAACATTTTTTTTCCAGTTATTTCATTTGTCCAATAACTTTTGAGCCCCTGAAATGAAGGGATTGTCTTCACAAAATGCTTTAGTTGCCTCACATTTTTATACAATCGTTTTGTTCACCCCACTGAATTAAAACTGAAAGTCTACACTTCAACTGCATCGGAGTTATTTCATTTAAAATTCATTGTGGTCATGTACAGAACCAAAATGAGAAAACAGTTGTCTCTGTCCAAATATTTATGGACCTAACTGTATACAGTAAAACCTAAATGTTATTTTAAAGATATCGAGCGTCTCTGATATCACAAATGTTACAGCCATTATGATAGACAGGCCACCAGCAATAAATACGTACAATGCAAGAAAAATTGTATACAGTAAAATGTGTGTACAGTGACACTAAACGTACATACATGTACTAAGTATTGTACGTAAATAATTAATTATGGTTACTCGCCAACAATGACACGACGACTTGTCCGATAACGAGGAGTTTAATTTCACTGCACAACAAAGGAGAGCGTTACAGCTTTTCTAAAGGAGCCTCTTCAGGCGACTGTGTAGCACCGCCGTTGTTCTTCTTCCAGCAGTCTTCAATCCAAATCCATCCAGACTATCGCCTTATTACATCCACTTACAACTCGTTTTGTGCCCTGGTTAAAGGACACTGCGGCCGTAGATCTTATATTCTTTCACTCCTTTTTAAATAAAAAGAACCGTGGACTAATTGATGCCGTAATGGCGTCCTACAGCAGCGTAGCTGTTCTCTTCCTTCAACATATCCAAACCTTTTACCTTTTCGGCAATCGTTAGCATCTTCCGTTGGCGCCTGGGCACGGCCCCTGAAGCAGTAGCAGGAGCAGATCGATTTAGAGCCATAACGAAGGGCTTGACTACGTACAAAGATAAACACAAAAGAGCACAAAAGTTAACTCTTTACACAGAGAAACACGTTGATACTGAATGAGCGAGACGAGACTTCTTGGTTAACGCAGCAGAATCGAATTCGGCACTCCGTCGCTGAGCCAATCAGCACACAGGAACTTAACTGCGTGCTCTGATTGGGTAGCTTCTCAGCCATCCGCCAATAGCAACCTTTGTATGAAATCAACTGGGCAAACCAACTGAGGAAGTATGTACCAGAAATTAAAAGACCCATTGTCCGCAGAAACCTGCGGAGCAGCAAAAAATCTGCATTATATATTTAGATATGCTTACATATAAAATCGGCGATAGAGTGAAGTGCGATATAGTGAAGGATTACTGTATATCCTAACACAGGGTCACAGGGGTGTGCTGGAGCCAATCCCAGCCAACACAGGGCGCAAGACAGGAACAAATCCCGGGCAGGGCGCCAGCCCACCACAGTATTTGTAATGCATTTGCACAAATTTCTAAAATCCTGCTGTCGCTTTGTCATTTTGGGGTATTGAGTGTTGGTTGATGAAGGCAAAAATGAAATGAAATGATTTTAGCACAAGGCTGCAACAGAACAAAATGTGAAAAAGTGAAGGGTCTGAAGGCTTTCTGGAGGCAATAGAATCCATACTTGATAAAGTAATCACTGCACAAAAAATATTTCCAACTCCCCAGAGGGGGCTTTAAGCTTAGCAAAACTGTTGAGTGATCTTCTCAGCCCTTAAGTCCCACAAAGGTGACCCCATGCTGCCTATTCAGAGCGGCCTCCACTGTGTCCGTAGCAGAGTTGACAAAATTCCCGACGTAAGTAAGGCTTGTAAGAATGAGGAGGCCGATTTTCAAACCTCACTCGGTGAATAAAAGACATACAAGTTGGAGCGTGTGATCAGCCGCTCGTTGTGCCTTAACAATCCTTTGCTCAGCAGGTGACATCATTTCAATTATGGGAACAGAAGTTTTTATTCTACACTTCTAAAATGAATTATATCAGTAGAAAAACCTCCAGGGGTGCAGAGCTGCTGCTTTGCTTGCAGTCCTCTAATTATAATTTTTTTTTTTGTTTCCCGACACACAGTGTGATCTGACACCGGGGGCCAAAACTCTTAAAATATCAACTGGGCTGCATAGCATAATGCTTGGCATCTTGTTAACAGGACTGGGCTAACACCAAGTGAAGCAGGCCAAGTTACTGTTTGTGTGCAAAAGTGCAGCAGAAATGATGGAAAATTACAACATTCAAACCACAGGCAGGTGAAGTGAACAGCAGGGGTTATCTCATTCCACTGGCAACTCTCAAGGGGTGGGATGTATTAGGCAGCAAAAGACCAGTCAGTTCTCAAAGGTGAAAAATGGGCAAGCGTAAAGGATCTGAGCGACCTGGACATGGAGGACAACGACCCTAAGCACACAGCCAGGATATCAAAGGAGTGGCTTCAGGACAACTCTGTGAATGTCCTTGAGTGGCCCAGCCAGAGCCCAGACTTGAATCTGATTGAACATCTCTGGAGAGATCTTAAAATGGCTGTGCACCGACGCTTCCCATCCAACCTGATGGAGCTTGAGAGGTGCTGCAAAGAGGAATGGGCCAAACTGGCCAAGGATAGGTGTGCCAAGCTTGTGGCATCATATTCAACAAGACTTGAGGCTGGAATTGCTGCCAAAGGTGCATCGACAAAGTATTGAGCAAAAGCTGTGAATACTTATGGACATGGGATTTCTCAGTTGTTTTATTTTTAATAAATTTGCAAAACCCTCAAGTAAACTTTTTTCACGTTGTCATTATGGGGTGTTGTGTGTAGAATTTTGAGGAAAAAAAAATGAATTTAATCCATTTTGGAATAAGGCTGCAACATAACAAAATGTGGAAAAAGTGATGCGCTGTGAATACTTTCCGGATGTACAGTAGATTTACTGGTTTTTGTGACATTCTCACCTGTTTTCCTTGGAGGACTTGTTTGCTCTGTGTGAACGGCTGACTGCCTGAATATGTTTCAGAAGCGTTTCAAGACTCCCTTGCTTGGTGAATTTCTTTCTAATTGCTGATGGTTTTGATATGTTCTTGTAATCAAGGGACGTGTAACTTGCTGGCATTTTCTTCTGAGCTCCTCAATTGTGATAATCAATTTTGTCACTTTGTCCTATCACACTTGTACCCTGTTTTGTAAGTCACTTTGGTTACAAACATCTTCTAAGCAAACAGATGTAAATGTTATCGTTGTCAGAGAGTTCGACCTAACAATTTGAATTTGCCATTTGAAAGTCACGGCTGCTGCTGCTGCCCTCCAAGCTTTGTACAACTCCAGCAATGCTCTACATTGGAAAGGTGAAAACAGATCAATAGCTACAGGAATTCAGCAAATGGACTGTCATCATTTAATAGGAAATACAAAGTAGTCGATTAACTCCAGCACGTCTGCAATGCTTTGGCTCAGGTTGTAGGTGTACTGCGACAGAACAAATAAATGAGGACTTCTCAAGTGCAGAACTTTATGCTAACAGTATTGTAAGAAGTATAGCAGCTAGTTTAGGTGGTCTTGGGTGTCATCTAGTCATGTACCCTAAGTGAAGAGGGACTAACACAAAAACATCCCGGTGGTCAAGTAGTTAAGTGCTGCAGCACCTCAGCTCCCAGCAGTAGGGCTTGAAGTCTACATCTTCTCACCGACTCCGGTGGATTTGATCCAAGTTGCCAGCTCAAGTTTTATTATTTGTCACATACATACAGCGGGGAAAAGAAGTATTGAACGTGTCAACATTCTTCTCAGTAAATGTATTTCTAATGGGGCTATTGACATGAAATTTACACCAGATGTCGGTAACAACCCAAGTAATCCACACATACAAAGAAATCAAAACAAATAAGTCCATAAATTATGTGTAATAAAGTGGAATGACACAGGGAATAAGTATTGAACACACTTACTGAAATGTATTTCATACTTAGTTGTTGGTAATGACAGCTTCAAGACGCCTCCTGTATGGAGAAACGAGTCGCATGCATTGCTCAGGTGTGATTTTTGGCCCATTCTTCCACACAAACTGTCTTCAAATCTTGAAGGTTCAAGATGAACTCTGGTCTTCAGTTCTTTCCATAGATTTTCAATTGGATTCAAGTCGGGTGATTGACAGGGCCATTCTAGCAGCTTTATTTTCTTATTAAATACATGAAGAAAATGAGGTACTTATATGTATGTGTGTGTATATATATATATACACAGTCAAAGTAAAAAGTATGTGAACCCCTAGGAATCTATATATATATAATTCTCTAAGCCGCCGCCAGAGCAAGCAAGACACCCATGAAATCACGCAGGAAGGAGCCACGGCCATCAACTCTAAGACCATTAGATACGACGAAAACTCGTAGAGCCACGTCCACCAACTCGGACGCAGCAACTCACAACACCAGGGGCGTCATTCACATTCGTCTCTGCTAGACTCCACATGCACCTCTGAGCCACGTTGACTTTTCATTATTCAACCTCAGTGGAACCTCGGTTCAAACAGAGGCAGTGCTAGAGAGAGACAGAGGCACGCACACAGGCAGCGCGAGAGAGAGCCGCGCACACACACAACAACAACAACAACATTTATTTCTATAGCACATTTTCATACAAAAAGTAGCTCAAAGTGCTTTACATAATGAAGAAAACAGGCAGCGCCAGAGAGAGAGGGCTGGACTCATAAGGTAGGAAGGCAGTTAAAGAATGCACTGGGCTTGATTTTGTTTTAACTTCTGTTTACAGCGATCGGTTCGTAGTGTGAATTGTTGCAATGTTACTTTTCTTGGTGGTTTATTAAATTACGGATTTTTTCAAATGTTCATTTTTTTCCCTGTGCTTAAAACTCATTAATAAAAAAAGTGTTTTTAGCCAGCGGTCGGTAGCGCTATTGTTAGTTTTCTCTGTTGTTCAAGGTTTTCTCAGTGTTATTCAATGTTTTTACATTTAGTTTACTATTCCGCTGTGCATTCTATGGTTTAATTAACTATATTTGTGCTTAAAAACTTAAAATATATATTTACATACAGTTCATACAGTCTGAAACTGATTAATTGTATTTACATACAATCCTATGGGAGAAATTGCTTCGGTTCACGACCAAATCGGTTTACGACCAGAGTTTTGGGACGAATTGTGGTCGTGAACCGAGGTTCCACTGTATTCTTTTTGGTTATGACGCACGACCGCATCCACCATCGCAAACTGTTTTACACGCCATGGTCTTAGAGTTGGTGGGCGGGTCTCCGTGAGTTTCTCCTGCGAGCGGGCACATGACCAGGCGGTGTGTATGCTTCGAGAGTGAAGGTGGACGCGGCAGGACTATCTAAGAAGAGGCATGTTTGTCACGGATGTGAATCGCTGTATGCGGCATGTAAAACAGTTTGTTTGTCGCGGATGTGAATCGCTGTATGCAGAGTGTAAAACAGTTTCCGAGGGGTATCCCATGGTCTTATAGTTAGTGGGCGGGTCTCTGTCACTTGCCCTTGCGACCGGGCACATGACCAGGCAGTGTGTATGCTTCGAATGCGAGGGTGGACGCGACAGGACCATCTAAGAAAAATCATGTCGCAGATGTGAATTGCTGTATGTGGCATGTAGAACAGTTTGTGAGGGGTATCCCATGGTCTTACAGTTGGTGGGCGGGTCTCTGTTAGTTGCTCTTGCGAGCGGGCACATGACCAGGCGGTGTGAATGCTTCAAGAACGAGGGTGGATGCGGCAGGACTATCTAAGAAGAGGCATGTTTGTCACGGATGTGAATCGCTGTATGCAGCGTGTAAAACAGTTTCTGAGGGGTATCCCATGGTCTTATATTTGGTGGGCGGGTCTCTATCAGTTGCTCTTGCGACCGGGCACATGACCAGGCAGTGTGTATGCTTCGAGTGCGAGGGTGGATGCGACAGGACCATCTAAGAAAAATCATGTCGCAGATGTGAATTGCTGTATGCAGTGTGTAAAACAGTTTGTCGCAGATGTGAATCGCTGTATGCAGCGTGTGGAACAGTTTGTGAGGGGTATCCCATGGTCTTACAGTTGGTGGACGGGTCTCTGTTAGTTGCTCTTGCGAGCGGGCACATGACCAGGCAGTATGTATGCTTTGAGAGCGAGGGTGGACGCGACAGCACCATCTAAGAAGAATCATATTTGTCGCGGATGTGAATCGCTGTATTCAGCGTGTAAAATAGTTTGCGAGGGGTATTCCATGGTCTTAGCAGTGTCTATACTTCGATGTGAATCGCTGTATGCAGCGTGTAAAACTCTGTATTGTATGTTGCCCTCTCCAGAGTTACGTCTTTTCATTCACCTACAGTCGTATCCTCAAAACCAACCCCATTTGGGCAACTGTGTCTTTCAGGAAGTGTTCACCCATCAATACATAATTATGCGGCGTATGCTACGCCACAGGTTGGCTAGTTCTCTATATTTATGTCTAATTCCCATATAAAACTTGGTCGTATCTTCATGTCAGTCACAATAATGAACAAACACAGTCTCCTATAACTAAAGATACACAGATTTTCAGAGAATGTTTGACCATATTGAATAAATCATAAAGTAAGTGAACCCTAAGCTAATGACTTTTTAAAAAGCTCATTGCAGTCCGAATTTTGCACTCCTGGAGTCCATTTAATGAGACGAGTTCAGAGGTGTGGTGGCCCAGATTGACTTTGATTGATCAAAAACTTCAAAGTTTGAGTTTGAGCGTTTGACAAGAAGCATATCCAGTTGCGAATCACGCCTCGCACAAAAGAGCTGTCTGAAGAGCTACGATCGAGAATTGTTCATCTACATAAGGCTGGAAAGGGTTACAAAGTCATCTCAAAGATTTGAGATCTTCATCAGTCTACTGTAAGGCAAGTTGTGTATAAATGGAGACACTTTGGCATTGTGGCTACTCTGCCTAGAAGTGGGCACCCTGCCAAGATGCCCCCAAGAGCACAACGCAAAGTCAGCAATGAGGTAAAGAAGAACCCTAGAGTGACAACAAAGGACTTGAAGAAGTCATTAGAACTGGCTAACATCTCTGTTCAGGAGTCCACTATACGCAAAACATTGAACAAGAAAGGAGTCCATGGCAGGACACCAAGAAGGAAGCCACTTCTATCAAAAAAGAACATTGCTGAACGCCTGAAGTTTGTGAAAGAGCACTTGGACACTCCACAATGGTACTGGGAAAATGTTTTGTGGAGTGATGAAACCAAAATTGAACTATTTGGGAGGAACACGCAGAACTTCATTTGGCGTAAAAAGTGCGTAGCATATCAACATCAAAACATCATCCCTACAGTAAAGTATGGTGGAGGGAACATCATGATTTGGTCCTGCTTTGCTGCATCAGGGCCTGGACAGCCTGCCATCATTGAGGGGAAAATAAATTCACAAATGTATGAACAAATTCTCCAGGATAATGTGAGGGTGTATGTCCATCAACTCAAGCTCAGAAGAGGCTGGGTGATGCAACAGGACAATGACCCCAAACATCGCAGCAAATCCACAGCACAATGGCTTCAGAAGAACAAAGTCGGCCTTTTGGAGTGGCCCAGTCAGAGCCCAGATCTCAATCCTATTGACTTGAGGAGAGCCATACACAGAAGACAACCAAAGAATATGGAAGAGTTAAAGCAGTTCTGAAGGGAAGAATGGGCTCAAATTCCCCCCTCCGCACGATATGCAGGTCTGATCTGCAGTTACAGGAAGTGCCTGGTTGAGGTCATTGCTGCTGGTCCACCAGTTATTAAATCCCAAGGTTCACTTACTTTTTCCACTTCCACTGTGAACGTTGAATGCGTTTGTAAAATAAAGACATGAAAGAGTCAAATTTTTTGTGTGTCATTGACTTAAGCTCATTGTGTGTATCAGTTACCTGTGACGTAGGTGAAGATCAGATCACTTTTTATGACCAATTCATGCAGTAAACCAGATAATTCTAAAGAGTTCACATACTTTTTACTTTGACTGTATATATATATATATATATATATATACTGTGTGTGTTTATATATACTGCGGTGGGTTGGCACCCTGCCTGGGATTGGTTCCTGCCTTGTGCCCTGTGTTGGCTGGGATTGGCTCCAGCAGACCCCTGTGACCCTGTGTTCGGATTTAGCGGGTTGGAAAATGGATGGGTGGATGGTGTGTATATATATATATATATATATATATATATATATATATATATATATATATATATATATATAATATACACAGTATACATGTGTGTGTATTTATATGTACTGTATACACATACTGTATGTGTGTGTGTGTGTGTGTATATATATATATATCTCCTCACAGGTGGCGCAGTGGTAGTGCTGCTGCTTTGCAGTAAGGAGACTGTGGAAGATTGTGGGTTCACTTCCCGGTTCCTCCCTGTGTGGATAGCGCTTTGAGTAGTGAGAAAAGCGCTATATAAATGTAATGAATTATTATTATTATTATATATATATATATATTGCAAGAAAGGTGCTATATACGCGCCGACCTGACACAGACTGACACCGGAGTCACATATCTTCCCTGTGTCCCACAGGCACAACACAGTCCCAAAAGCACCAAAAACACCCAAAACACCACACTCTTCTTCTTTGCACCACCACTCCTCTTGGCAAGAGTTGTCCTCCTCCTCCTGACTCCGGCTCCTGGAGTGGTGGCCGCTGGCCCCTTTTATAGTTTACCTGGAAATGCTTCAGGCGCTTGACCACCTACCTCCAATTGCACCTCCGGGTGTGGCTGAACTACGGTCCAGACGGGCCCAGGGACCTCTGCAGCACCTCCTGGTGGCCACCCAGGATCCCAACAGGGCTGTGGAGAACTCTTATCTTCAATGGAGCCCTGTGGGTTATCTGAGGCACCACAGTCACCCAGGGGGAAGGCACTGTGCAGCCCATGATTGCTTCCCTTGCACATACACAGAAGGGGCTTTGCCCCCTATTTGCTTCGCTCAACCACCCCCTCACCCCCCGGGTGCACTACACACCAGCTACAGGCAGAGTGGTGGCTCTGAGGCTAGGGATCTGCACTGGCAATCGGAAGGTTGCCGGTTCGAATCCCGTAAATGCCAATAGGGACTCTGCTCTGTTGGGCCCTTCAGCAAGGCCCTTAACCTGCAAATGCTAAGCGCTTTGAGTAGTGAGAAAAGCAGTTTATAAATGCAAATTATTATTATTATTATTGTTATTATTATTACTTTGCGTCTCTGCTGCTTGCATTGTGAAAGGGTGATCTGAACAAATGCTAAGGAGATGCGGGTGGATCAGCTGCTGGCTTGCTGCTGCCGAGCTGCATGTTCTGCTTGTCGTGCTGCGCTTCGATCATTTAAAAGCCTGTACAGCTGCTGTCCTTTAGTCTCACTGCCTTGTCTCGCAG
Organism: Erpetoichthys calabaricus; assembly: GCF_900747795.2. Classification (NCBI taxonomy): domain Eukaryota; kingdom Metazoa; phylum Chordata; class Cladistia; order Polypteriformes; family Polypteridae; genus Erpetoichthys; species Erpetoichthys calabaricus. The sequence goes on along the minus strand of NC_041399.2, from coordinate 211,899,668 downwards.
GACGTCAAAGTGTCTTCCGAGAAGAACACGTCTCAACCCAAGATTTTTTCATTATAATAGAGAGATATATTTATAGATATATATATATATATATTCACGGCATTCGTAGTCTGTGTCACAATCTGATTGTATGGGTGGTTACCTACCAGGTAACGCTTGTGGTTGGCCAGCAATCTGCTAACATCCGCCATGGTGCCCTCAGTTTGTGAGGAGCAGATCATAGAATGGTTGAAATAGTTTACTGTCAAATAAATGATCTGCTCCTTACAAACTGAGGGCACTGTGGCGGATGTTAGCAGGTCAATCATTGTACAGCACCCCTGGATCAAATTTCAGGTTAAGGGCCTGAATATCCATGTGAGATTCCCTGCCCTCCATAATGCCATGCAGGATCCCTTTATCCCCTTCCTGAGTACTCAGTAATGTCCTAGTTATGATATTTTCTCTTAACCCCAAGCATAACTGTTGAAATGTGCCCCAAACCTCTACCTTTCTCTCTTCCCCCTACTTGCATGATGGAAATAGAAATACATTCTCAAATATGCTGCAAAAATACCACAAGCCCTTCAGAGGAGGTCATCTATCTGAAGCTAAGCGTGTGTGGGTCTGGCCAGTACTTGGATGGGAGACCATCTTGGAAAAAGCTTGGGTTGCTGCTAGAAGAGGTGTTAGTGAGGCCAGCAGGGGGAGCTTACCCTGTGGTCTGTGTGTGGATCCCAATGCCCCAGTGCAGTGACGGGGACACTATGATGTAAAAATGGATGAGATGTAAAACCGAGGTGCTGACTCTCTGTGGTCATAAACATATTACTGGGTGTCCTTTGAAAACAGTAAGGTGTTTTATATACGTAAATATATATATACTTATATATTTATATATGTAAAATCTCGAGGTCCAGGCTAAATTTCCCACCTGGTCATTCTTGTCTACAAATCATCCCCTACCTCTAATTCTCTCTCACCACTTCACCACCTAACAGTAACATGTGGTGAGCGTACTGGCACTAAAATGTCTGCCGTTACATCATCATGGTGGATGCTGCACATTAATGGTGGTTGAAGTGGTTCCCCACTCACTACTCAAAGCACTTTATATAGTAAGAAAGGAACAATACAAATGTCAAGAATTATTATTATTGTTAATCCGGTTTGGGGTTTATGGGTGCCTGGAGGCTTTCCTAACATGGGAAACAACTCTGGATTTGGTGTCAGTCCATTACAGGGTACACACACCGACCCAGTTTGGATTCATAAATTGACAGGACACCCATTTATTTGGGAAGCAGGAGGAAGAATGACATAACCAGTTGAAATCTCATACGGACGCATGACAAATGTACTAAACTCGATATGAAAAGTGGCCTGGTGTGACATTCGATCTGTGAGAGTGAAGCACTAACTGCTGTAACACCATTCCATTCTTACCTGATAACGTCTTTTAATGTCTAGAATGAGACCCCATAGAGTTACCCTCAGATGGGTTAGTGAGAAGTATAGAAATGCCCGTCTGAGGGGGTATAACGTTCTGATAAATTGAAAATAGCCTTTCAGCTCCATAAAAATAACGTATAGATTAATGACCTGAAATGACCGGCAGAAATTCAGATTCTTACTTAGAGAATGTTGAATAATTTACTAACCTTGCTGCAAACAGAAAGAGAGGCAATTCTTTTTAATAGCCCTTCATTTTAATTCCGCCAACAAGACACTCATGATCTGTGGGTAATGGAAAGTGCTGATTGTCTGCTTTCAGAAGGTGAAGCTGCACCAAGGAGAGCTGGAAATCAGCATGAAAAATTGAAAGAAGTAAAATGTGGAACAACATCCGATAAATACGACTGCGTAGGCAGCCCTAAATAATCGCACGACGAGACGAGCTTCGGTCTGATGAGCTGTTGCCTTTATTTCGGTTGGTGTGGTGTCTCGTACAGTTAACATCTTTAGTGGGAACACCTGCAATAAGTCGAATAAATAACCATGGAAATTCAAACCTAATTTATGGCAAACAACAATTTATAAAAGTTAACGTTGTGGTCCCTAGGGGGCACTGCAGCTCCGCAAACTCCCAACACAACAGGCTTGGACACAAGTTCCAGTGATACCAAAGGGTTTTTATTGTGGGAAACTCTTACAAGTAATAGTTTCACAACCCATAACCACAACTCTGCTCTGCTGTATAATTCTCTCTCTTTCTCTCCTCCGCTCGTGTTGCAAGCTTTGTCCTCCTCCTCCTGACTCTGGCTCTCCAAGTTGATGCACACAGGTCCTTTTATATAAAATTAACGTTGTGGTCCCTAGGGGGCACTGCAGCTTCTCAAACTCCCAACACAACAGGCTTGGACACAAGTTCCAGTGATACCAAAGGGTTTTTATTGTGCGAAACTCTTACAAGTAATAGTTTCACAACCCATAACCACAACTCTGCTCTGCTCTGTAATTCTCTCTTTCTCTCTCCTCCGCTCGTGTTGCAAGCTTTGTCCTCCTCTTCCTGACTCTGGCTCTCCAAGTTGATGCACACAGCTCTTTTTATATAAAACCCCGGGCTTACTTCTGGTGTCCAAAAACTGTGGCCCGGGATCACTTCTTGGTGAGGCTGGAACCCAAAGAAGTAGGGCTTAATAGTTCCTTCCGCGCTTCTGGAGGCTCCCTGCAGTGAACTACAATTCCCAGTGTGCCCTATGGGAATCTGTGGTGGTACCTTAACCTGGAGGGCTTCCAACTAGTGGCTCGGGGTATACAATGCCTAGGCAAATTGCCTTCCCCTGATCTTCCATGCCATTGGCATCTGGCTGGGTAAGGATCCCAGCACTGCTCTAGCAGAGATGCCAGTCCTCACGTGGTATCTATCCCACACAATGCAAAAAACAATTTCAAATATGCAGTTACAGAAAGAATCAGAAGCAAATAATTTCATTAATAAACAACAACTATTAAAATACTTATGAACTAAATAAAAGAGAAAGGGAAATACTAAACCATTTATACTTAACAAGAAAGAATAAATGCCAACTTTAAAAACACAATGCTGAACTCCTTTACAAGAATGAAATATACGTAAAATCTATTTTTAAAAAATATGAGTTGATTTTATTATACATCTGCGGTGGGTTGGCACCCTGCCCAGGATTTGTTCCTGCCTTGTGCCCTGTGTTGGCTGGGATTGGCTCCAGCAGACCCCCATGACCCTGTGTTCGAATTCAGCGGGTTGGAAAATGGATGGATGGATTATACATTGGCCCGGTTGGGACACCTCCATAGTGGAAAGACTGGGGAGGTAGAGGACATGCACAGGGCACTACCTCCCAGGGAGAGCTAGATAGCAATTCCTCCCCATCAACTCCGGACTGTAGCAGTGCCTCGCAATCGCACTGGGCTCCATGGAAGTTGGATATTGGCGCAGCCCTATTGGCTTCTGTGGGACAACTTTGTCAGGCTTCCACCTCACCCAGAAGTGTTTCTGGACCCAACTACCAAGCCATGAGAAGTACTTCTGGGTGCAGGATTAAAGAAGCCAGCTACCTCTGCTCCAGGATCCAGAGTTGGGAGGGAGAAAATGAAATTTGCTGGAGGAGGAGTGGAAGCAGAAGAAGAGTGAGCGAAAAGAAAGATGCAAGAAAAGAAGGCGTTGCTGTGTGCTGCTGTTTTTATTGGTGCTTTGTAACTTTGCTGCACAGGTAAGACACAAAAAGGAAGCGTTTTCCACAACAGAATAAAGGCTGTGTGTGTTGTTGGACTTGTGTCGGGTTTGGGGAGCTGGTGTGCCCCCTGCAGGCCACAGAGGATAAATTTATCACTATAATGAATACAGTGATCCCTCGCTATATCGCACTTCGCCTTTCGCGGCTTCACTCCATCGCGGATTTTATATGTAAGCATATTTAAATATATATCACGGATTTTTTGCTGGTTCGCGGATTTCTGCGGACAATGGGTCTTTTAATTTCTGGTACATGCTTCCTCAGTTGGTTTGCCCAGTTGATTTCATACAAGGGACGCTATTGGCAGATGGCTGAGAAGCTAGATTGCTTACTCTTCTCTTTCTCTTGCGCTGACTTTCTCTGATCCTGACGTAGGGGGATTGAGCAGGGGGGCTGTTCACACACCTAGACGATACGGACGCTCGTCTAAAAATGCTGAAAGATTATCTTCACGTTGCTATCTTTTGTGCAGCGGCTTCCTGAAACGACATGCTGCACGGTGCTTCGCATACTTAAAAGCTCGAAGGGCACGTATTGATTTTTGCATGTTTTGTTTTTCTCTGTCTCTCTCTCTCTCTCTCTCTCCCTGCTCCTGACGGAGGGGGTGTGAGCTGCCGCCTTCAACAGCTTTGTGCCGCGGTGCTTCGCATACTTAAAAGCCAAACAGCCCTATTGATTTGTTTGCTAGAGATTGTTTTCTCTATCTATGTGACATTCTGTGCTCCTGACGCGCACTCCTTTGAAGAGGAAGATATGTTTGCATTCTTTTAATTGTGAGACGGAACTGTCATCTCTGTCTTGTCATGGAGCACAGTTTAAACTTTTGAAAAAGAGACAAATGTTTGTTTGCAGTGTTTGAATAACGTTCCTGTCTCTCTACAACCTCCTGTGTTTCTGCGCAAATCTGTGACCCAAGCATGACAATATAAAAATAACCATATAAACATATGGTTTCTACTTCGCGGATTTTCTTATTTCTCGGGTGGCTCTGGAACGCAACCCCCGCAATGGAGGAGGGATTACTGTACTCTGGTCTCGCAGGGATATACATGATTCTCAAACGAGAATAAACATCTGGGAACAGCACATTAAAAAGTTGTTGTAAAGGCCACACATAACAGGGCTTTTTTCAAAAACAACCCCGATTTCCTCCAGTCCTTGCAATTTAAACTGCCGGGGTGTCAGGAAAAGAACAAAAGAAACTGAATAGAAATGAAAAGTTAAACCTGCTGTTATAAGTTCAGGAACTCAGTAGCACAAGGTAACGCAAATTTAATGATTCATTTGTACCTTGTAATGAGTGTTGGTCATGGCCTGTCAATCGTGTCACAATGGTATAAAAAGTCATCCAGGGGTCTGCATCCCCATCCGACAAAATGGATTCCAAAACTCTTCAAATCTTTTTTAAAAAATCCTCTTTGTTTGGTTTCTCTGGTTAGTAGAACTTTCTGCACAGAGTGAGTCTGCCTGGGGGATTGCCAACCAGGATCCCGTGCTGTTTCGTCGTGTGGTGGATGCGGCAACACGCTGTACCAGTGTATACTCCCCAATTTGAACCTGACTACGCCGCACGCCATGGGCAGCAATCAACATCTCGGCAGAGATTCTCCAAGGGGAATCCACAATCAACAATCACAAACACTAAGAAGGGCAAAATTTGGGTGGCGGGGGAAAAAAATAAGTTTAAAAAACGTCGATGTGTCTCATGCAAAAACATCATTGATTTTAAAAATCCAGAAGGCTTCATGCCAACCGTAAGGGTGGTCTGTCTTAAGTGGCTTTACTTCTGCGTTTGCACACTTGATTGCGAGAGCAACTGACAGGTTTTGGATATGAATTGTACGTATTTAGCCTTCGAGTAATTTGTGCGTGTGATGGAAGTGCACAGGGTGAATTAAATTGGTGCCAAGAGAACCCCTTGTGAGATCTGCCCTCAATTTGCATCATGACACTGTGCCGCAATGTCATTTTTGAAGTCAAAGAGGGCAAAACAGTCATTATGCTCCGATTTCTGGATTATGTATTTAATTTTTTTAAGCCTTGTGGAGCATTTGGAGCAGTTTCATACGAAAACATAAATTGTTATATGTACAAGAGGAGAAACTGGCACCTTATAAATACTGCTACTTTCCCAGGATTTGCTTAGCAGATGTTTTTATCCAAAGCGACTTACAAAAGACACACTTGCATACTTGACGTATCACTGCTTGTGCAATGTTTTTGCCCATGCTGTGCGTACATGCGGTGGGCTGTGTATCCAAAATGGTGAATTTCAAGGAGAGGGTGTTTACGTGGGTACAAGAATGATGAATGAAGGGCTGAATATCACACAACAGGTCAGCAAAAACTGACCCCTTTCTGTATGTGCAGTGGTGATGGACAGGTTGACAGACGAGATTAGACAGGAGTCCCCATGGACTGTGATGTTTGCTGATGACATTGTGATCTGTAGTGAGAGTAGGGAGCAGGTTGAGGAGACCCTGGAGACGTGGAGATCTGCTCTAGAGAAATGAAGGAATGAAGGTCAGTAGGACCACCAAGAGAGAATACATGTGTGCGAATGAGAGGGAGGTCAGTGGAATGGTGAGGATGAGGGGAGTAGAGTTGGCGAAGGTGGATGAGTTTATATACTTGGGAATGGGGCTTGTGGAAGAGAGGTGAAGAAGGGAGTGCAGGCAGGGTGGAATGGGTGGAGAAGAGTGTCAGGAGTGATTTGTGACAGACGGATATCAGCAAGAGTGACAGGGAAGGTCTACAGGACGGTAGTGAGAGCACCTATGTTATATGGGTTGGAGATGGTGGCACTGACCAGAAAGCAGGAGAGAGAGCTGGAAGTAGCAGAGTTAAAAGATGCTAAGATGTGCATTGGGTATGACGAGGATGGACAGGATTAGAAATGAGGACATTAGAAGGTCAGCTAAGGTGGGACGGTGGGAGACAAAGTCAGAGAGGCGAGATTGCATTGGTTTGGACATGCGCAGAGGAGAGATGAGGGGTATATTGGGAGAAGGGTACTAAGGATAGATCTGCCAGGCAAGAGGAAAAGAGGAAGGCCTAAGAGAAGGTTTATGGATGTGGTGAGAGAGGACATGAAGGTGGTGGGGGTAACAGAGCAAGATGACAAGGACAGGAAGATATGGAAATAGATGATCCGAAAGACAAAGAAGACTTACATAAAAATCAACACGCAGCATGTAGTAAAAACATCTCACCTCTGTTACACCCGAGCAGAACAAGCAATCCCACCATCACAAATCCAGGGAGTATGAACGTCCTAAAGCCGGCATTTCCCTCTCAGTTTGTTGTGCATCTATTGAAGTTTTCAGGCCAAGCTGATGCATTAGGAGAGTTTGTTCTCTCATTCAGAAGAGAGCAAGCTGTGAGTTTTAATGGAAGGCTATAAATGTTTCAGAAGAAGAAAAGTAGGCACTTACATCCAAAATTAAAGTAGTAGTTTTTATTATGAAAGTTTAACACACACGTTCCACGGGTTTTTCATTTTAACACAAGCTTGAATGGATAACCGCTGCAATTGCGCATTCTTCTTGTCAAGCTTCCCAGGGTGACTCTTGCAGCCAGTGCTGCCTTTTGTATATGAGTGCCGCCCAGTCGGTTCAGGTCTTCCTCTTTCTGTCAGAGATACGGTTCAAGCACAGACATATTTGCGTAGACATTATGTATGCTGATGTTGTCCCTGGGCCACTGTTAATGGCCACAGGGAAGACGGCTTCGGTCAAAAAAGAGATTCAGTAAGTCAGCGTAGTCCTGTAGATGGGTTTGTGTTACGTGCTGTCGTCGAAAACTGCAAAACAACTGCTGCTTGCATGCTATGGCTGTTGACAGTGTAACCACAAGGGGGTGCCACTGAACCCCAATATCACAATGACATTAATATCCAGCACAGCTCCAGGTTCAATTAAAGGATTTGTATTTGACAAAGCACTTTTGTTTTCCAGAACAGCAGCACAATACACCATTCACAATTCTTTCCTTCCTCCTCCTAGAGTTCTTTTTCTTTCTTTCTTTCTTTCTTTCTTTCTTTCTTTCTTTCTTTCTTTCTTTCTTTCTTTCTTTCTTTCTTTCTTTCTTTCTTTCTTTTTTTCTTTCTTTCTTTCTTTCTTTCTTTCTTTCTCATAGTATCTATCTATCTATCTATCTATCTATCTATCTATCTATCTATCTATCTATCTATCTATCTATCTATCTATCTATCTATCTATCTATCTATCTATCTATCTATCTATCTATCTATCTTATTATATAGTGCATTTCACTTCTGTCTGTTTACCTATCACTTAGTGTCTGGAGGCAGCGGGCTTTCTTTTAAAGTTGACCTGGGAACTGCTCATGCCCAACTTGTTTGGAGCACTCCCAGATCTTGCAGAATCCAGTGAAGTCATCCCCCGGCAGCTCCCTCTAGTGGTCCTCCAAAGACCCTGACAGGGCTACATTTCTGGACTTCCAACTCCCATGCCACCCTGTTTGCGTCCTGATCGGGTTCATTGCTGATGGACACTGCCACCTGTCATGTGGTGAAATGAAGCGCTCCTGGTAAACCCATTCGCAATCCATTATGACCTTCTGGTTGGGCAAGAATCTGCCCTTTATCCTCCCCAGGTTGTCTTTATCCTCGCCAGGATTCCTTCCTCGCACCTACAACAGGTAGACACAAACGGCTGCGTGATCATCCACCTCGGTACGTACATACAGAGGATTCAAACGGGATTCAGACCCCCTTCATGCTTTACAATCTTTTTAGGGATGAATATTAAACTCTTAAAGAAGAAGCTGTCCAGTTTTACCCATCAGTCAACACTTAATAGCCCATATTGACAAAGTGATGACATGTTGTCTGTAAGGTTTGCAGTTTTATTAAAAATTAAAAGCAGAAATTGCTCATTGGGCGGCACGGTGGCGTAGTGGTAGCGCTGCTGCCTCGCAGTAAGGAGACCCGGGTTCGCTTCCCGGGTCCTCCCTGCGTGGAGTTTGCGTGGGTTTCCTCCGGGCACTCCGGTTTCCTCCCACAGTCCAAAGACATGCAGGTTAGGTCGATTGGCGATTCTAAATTGGCCCTAGTGTGTGCTTGGTGTGTGGGTGTTTGTGTGTGTCCTGCGGTGGGTTGGCGCCCTGCCCGGGATTGGTTCCCTGCCTTGCGCCCTGTGTTGGCTGGGATTGGCTTCAGCAGACCCCCGTGACCCTGTGTTCGGATTCAGCGGGTTGGAAAATGGATCGATGGAATTGCTCATTCCTAGGGGAATTCATTATTTCGGAGAAGCTCCTTTGGCAGCTATTCCATCTTCGACTCTTTCTGGTAGATAGATAGATAGAAAGATACAAATGAAAGGCACTGTATAATAGAAATGAAAGATAGAAAAGAAAGGCACTATATTATAGACAGATAGCTGGAAATGAAAGGCACTATATAATAGATAGATAGAAATATATGAAAGGCACTATTTAACAGTCATGTGGATAAATAGAGTAGATAGATATGTAGATAGGTACCTATAGATAGGAAAGGCTCTATATGAAAGAAAGAAAGAAATAGAACTTTATTTGTCCTTGGGGGAAATTAATACATAAATAAATAAAATGTAAATCAATGCATAAATGTACACATTCACACCGGGCTAACTAAAAGGGAAGAAAATTTAAAAAGAAAGTAAATTTCTTACTTGACAGTCCCAGTCTCAGTCCCAGTGAGGCACCATACAGGCGTAATGCTGTTGGTATAAAGAAGCTCCCATTGCGTTTTCTGATGCACTTCTGCTTAATAATTCATTGGTTGAAAGTCCTCAGTGTTGTGTCACAGAGAGGATGTGCAGCATTGTCCATAATGGCACTCAGTTCGGTCTTCATTCTCTCCTACGCTGCGACCTCCTGGGTGTCCAGAGTACAGTATGTCCCTTATCTGAGTCAGCCCTTTTAATTTGCTTGTTGATTCGGTGGGCCTCTCCTAAAGTGATGCACACCACACTGGCTGTCACAGAGTTGTAGAAGATATGAAGGATGTCACTTCCCACATTAAAGGAGTGCAGCCTCCTAAGTATAAAGAGCCTGCACTGTCCATTCTTCTCTAGCTCCTCTGTATTCCAAGACCAGTCCGACCTGTCATTGATGTGGACCCCCTAGTACCTGTAGCAGCGCACCATCTCTACATCCACACCCATCTTACTGATCAGACATAGAAGTTCTTTGGTGAGGTGAAAGTCAATGACCATTTCCTTGGTTTTGCTGATGTTCAGTTACAGACAGTCCTCCAAGTTCTCCCCCTGACTCCTCTCCTTTGTCTCATCTCCTTTACCACAACACCCCAGAAGTGCAGAATCGCCTGAGAATTTCCTCGAGTGACCTGCCCTGCTAGTCAGAGGTGTGCAGAGTGAAGAGAAGAGGAGACAGGCCTGTTCCTTGTGGTCCTCCAGTGTCGCTCACATCCGTGTCAGAAACACATATACAGGTTGACAGAATGAAAAATAAAGAAAGATACACATAATGAAAAGTGAAAACTCAGTTTGAGTTTAGTTCAGAGTAAATTGTGAAGTGAAAGGATATCAATATTTTCAGCCACATCTGTACAGATCTGTTATAAAGTAGTATATAGTCCATTTTCTATCTGTCTATCTTTTTTTTACTTGTCTGCCCGCCTGTGATTAGTTAAAATATTGTAGCTCGGAATAAGCGTGGCAATTAACACAGCTCTTTCGGTAAGAACATTACATCCAAGAATTCATTTGGGAAATCAAGTTGTTTCTCACAATTTAACTGTTATGAACTTGACTCCCATTTGCAGGAGACGGCGCGGTCACGATGACTCACACCACGACGCCTCCTCCTCCTCCTCCAAACAGGATGACCCTGCTGTCACACGGAGCACATATTCATTGACAAATGGGTGGCAGGCTCTCATTTGATGGCATATTTTAAAGTACAATCTCAGCCTCCTCCATATTAGGTTGGTGTGAGGAAGTCTCAGGTGACCTGCTGTTTCTGTAATGTGCGGTAATTAAAAAATTGCGGCCCCTTGTGATTTATTGTCCTGCATAACTGCATATAACTTGCCAACCCCGACTGAAACAAATAGATTGGTTTAGAAGAATTACTGCACCTCATTTGGAATTAATTAAAAACTGGCATTAGGGCAAAATGATGTTTTCACTGCTTAATTATTGCTTTTTCTTAGACTTGGGGTCCCAGGGTGTAGCTCTCTCTACTAGCCAGGTATGAGTGTGGGTTTTTATTTTTTTAAGTGTCATCTATATGGCCTGCAGAGGACGCTGCTGCCACCCAAACCTGACACAGACAGATGCAGGGTATAAGTTTAGCACACGCTTTTTGTTTTTTTACTTTCTTGTATAGGGAAAGTATTATAATCGTCCAAAAATTCGACCTCTAGATTTTGATGACTCTCGATGTTTTAGACCTCCCTGAGTCCGATTTACTTTCTCATAGAGAAATTATTGTAATTGTGTAAAAATTCAATTATGAGATTTTGATGAATCTCGATGTTTTAGACCACCCTGAGTCCGATTTACTGTCTCATAGAGAAATTATTGTAATGGTCCAAAAATTAAATTATGAGATTTTGGTGACTCTCAACATTTTAGACCTCCCTGAGTCCGATTTATTTTCTCGTAAGGAAAGTATTGTAATCTTCCAAAAATTTGACTTCGAGATTTTGATGACTCTCCACATTTTAGACCTCCCTGAGTCAGATTTACTTTCTTGTAGGGAAAGTATTGTAATCGTCCAAAAATTCAATTACGAGATTTTGATGACTCTCCCAACATTTTAGACCTCCCTGAGTCCGATTTACTTTCTCGTAGTATTGTAGTCGTCCAAAAATTAAATTACGAGATTTTGATGACTCTTGACGTTTTAGACCACCCTGAGTCCGATTTACTTTCTCGTAGGGAAATTATTGTAATCGTCCAAAAATTCGACCTCGAAATTTTAATGACTCTCAACGTTTTAGACCACCCTGATTCCGATTTATTTTCTTGTAAGGAAAGTATTGTAATCGACCAAAAATTCGATTTCAAGATTTTGATGAATCTCAATGTTTTAGAACACCCTGAGTCCGATTTACTTTCTCATAGGGAAAATATTGTAATTATCCAAAAATTCGACCTCAAGATTTTGATTAATCTTGACCTTTTATAACACCCTGAGTTTGAAAATACCATTTTTGGAATTATGTCTGTGCGTCTGTTAGTGTGTGTGTGTGTGTGTGTGTTTATGGGTATGGAAACACAATAACCTGAGTACACTTTCACTTAGGTCAACCAAATTTTGCATGCAAGTATTAGGTACAAAATGTAGATTTCTATCAACTTTTGGGCTATATCCGCTAACCAGAAGTGATACTTTTTTATTCATGCAGCTGCAGAGTCCAATTTATTCAATTTTATTTTTATAATAATTGTTTGATATGTTATGAATTTTATTTGATTTGTTGTTGATGGTTCTTTAATGTGTGTAATTTAAAAATATAACCACTATCTTGCGTTTTACTCCTCAGATATCCATCCCCATATCTGAGTATACGAGAAAGTCTAGAGGAGTCCACTCCCAATTTTGTTTTCCTGTTGGAAACACCTTTCTCCTTTTCCCTTCTGTACAGCACAGTTCACAGCAGCTGAGCTCAGCACATAACACTCTTTTCTTCTTTTCCTTTCTCTTCCTCTCTGTCCGCCTCCACTCCTCCTGGCAAGTTTCGCCTCCCTTCTTCCCGACTCTGGCTCTGGCAGTAGTGGCTGCTGGCTCCTTTTATAGGGTACCTGGAAGTGCTCCAGGTGTCCACTCACCTTCTTCCAGGTGTGGCAAAAGTGCTGCAGCAAGGGGCTCAGCAGTTCATGCAACACCTCCTGGCAGCACCCATGGAACCCAACAGGGCTGCGCCATACTCCACCACCAAACTGCAGAGGATCCAGATGTTCTGAAACCAGGGGGTCATAGCTGTGTCAGGACCAGCCGCTCAAAGTTCTTCATGATGTATGAAGTAAGAGCAACTGGTCTGAAGTCCTTGGGATCACTGGAGTGAATTCATTATATGGAATTTTCACATCCTCCCCATCTCTGTGTGGACTTTGCTCCTTCTGTTCCTGCTTTTCATTCCACGTCTCATTTTATCTTAATGTCTGCATCAGTATACTCCGCAGTGACAAGACACCAGTTCAGAGGTTCTTTTTCCCTCCAGCCACGAATACTTCCAAGAAAGGCAGCAGCACCCCACAGGTCAGAAAATGGAAGAATGTGCAACCGACAATTTGTCATCTGTTTCAACCTTCATCAAAATTGTGACGAGGAGAGACATTCAGCCGACCAAGCTTGTCCATCCTATTCACCGAGATTGTCCAAAATAACATCAACTTGAGTTTGGAGGGTCACTAAAGTTCTACTCGGGCTAGGTGTGGTGCACTGGTTATGCTGCTACCTCACAGTAAGGAGACCAGGGGTCGGCACTTGGGTCCTCCCTGTATAGAGTTTGCATGGGTTTCTTCCAGGTGCTCTGATTTCCACCCACTGCCCAAAGGCATGCAGGTTAGTTGAGCTGGTGATGCTAAATTGGCCGTAGTGTGTGTTTGGTGTGTGTTTGTCCTGTGATGGACTAGTGACCTGTCCAGGCTTTGCTCCTGCCATGTGCCCTATGCTAGCTGGGATAGGTTCAAGCCACGTGCCCCCTTGGTCTTGAGTAAGCAGGCTTGGTAATGACATACCATGACAAGTCCTACTCTCCACTGCACTCCCTGCTAATTTACTCCATATGTCTGTGGTTTCCAATCGTGTTCCTAAGGTCCCTAAAGTCCTAGTGTCCACTGCAATGCTTGGTCACTTATTCCACATGTCTGTGATTTCTTTGTGTGAAAGAAAACTTCCCAACATATGTGTGAAATTTAACCTTAGCAAGTTTCAAACCGTGTTGTCCATGCTCTTGGTGAAGAATTTATTTTAAAGTAGCACCTGTGATCTTACGGTACTCATTCCTTTCACAGTTTTAAACAATTTTAATCTCCGTTTGATTGAACTGAAAAGGTTCAATTCCGTCAATCTGTCTGTGACAAGTTCTGTCACAGAGTGTTCTAATGTGGTAAAATAATTGGTAATTGGTTTTTAGCAGTTGTTTTTTTTTAAGTGGCTTAACCACCACTGACAAGCGGCCCACACGTGAGCACAAGCGATCAATCGTTTGTAGTTATTTACTTAATTACTCTAGGAGCAGTGAGTAATTAACTGCATCAGCTGGGGTGGTGGGGGGGGTTACCACAATTTAAATGGTGGCCTAGGTTAGTGCTAGAGGGTGTAAAAAAAAAATTTGGCAGTGAGCGTCAGTAGGCATCAGATGTTCTACAACTCTGCGATAGCCAGTGCTGGGCCAGTAACATCACTTCAAAAGAAGCCCACCAAATCATCATGCTGATTACAAAAATGGGCTCAGTTATGGGATGCCCTTTGGACCTGCTGGAGGTAGTGGTGGAGCAGAGGAAGAAGACAAAACTGACGGTGTGATGGCCAGTAACCACCACATACCTTGTAACAGTTCAACCATAGGGCCTCGAGTAGTCGTACTGAGGATAACCCAGGGTGAGTGAGAGAGAGAGACACACAGACAAGATGGTACAAGAAACTGATAGTAGTTTATTAAAACAAAATGCTATCAAAGTATCAGTTTTCAAATGTCTAAATACAGTAAGTCTGTCCAAAGTTCATGTGTATGAATAAATATAATAAAATAAAAGCAATTTGGCAATGAGTGTCAGTAGGCGTCAGATGTTCTACAACTCTGTGATGGCCAGTGCTGGGCCAGTAACATCACTTTAAGAGAAGCCCACCAAATCATCATGCTGATTATGAAAATGGGCTCAGTTGTGGGAGGCCCTCTGGATCTGCTGGAGGTAGTGGTGGAGCAGAGGAAAAAGACAAAACTGACGGTGTGATGGCCAGTAACCACCACATACCTTGTAACAGTTCAACCACAGGGCCTCGAGTAGTCGTACTGAGGATAACCCAGGGTGAGTGAGAGAGAGAAAGACACAGACAAGATGGTACAAGAAACTGATAGTAGTTTATTAAAACATAATGCTATCAAAGTATCAGTTTTCAAACGTCTAAGTACAGTAAGTCTGTCCAAAGTTCATGTGTATGAATAAATATAATAAAATAAAAGCAATTTGGCCATGAGTGCCAGTAGGCGTCAGATGTTCTACAACTCTGTGATGGCCAGTGCTGGGCCAGTAACATCACTTTAAGAGAAGCCCACCAAATCATCATGCTGATTATGAAAATGGGCTCAGTTGTGGGAGGCCGTCTGGACCTGCTGGAGGTAGTGGTGGAGCAGAGGAAGATGACAAAACTGATGGTGTGACGGCCAGTAACCAACATGTACCTTGTAACGGTTCAACCACAGGGCTTTGAGTAGTCGTACCGAGGAAACCCAGGGTGAGTGAGAGAGAGACACAGACAAGATGGTGCAAGAAACTGATAGTAGTTTGTTAAAACAAAATGCTATCAAAATATCAGTTTTCAAAAAGCCAAAGTAAGAAAAATCACACTAGTACAGGAAGTCTGTCCAAAGTTCATGTGTATGAATAAATATTGTGAAGAAATAAGTGTGAGAGAGACGGATTAAGTGTTGGAGAACCTTCCCCATATACTGTTGTTGACATCACGGTCAAGTTCATGAGAACAGTTGACAATGCAGCAAGGACAAACGGAGCAATTTATGTAATCTGGACCGGAAGAAGGCGGAAGGAATGGTGTGACGTGAACAGAAGGTGACGGAGGTGATGTCATTGGAGGGCAACCGGAAGTGAGGTCATCAGGGATGGACAGATGAAAACACAGAAGTTCTTCATATATCGGGACGGTGTTTTCATTCGTAGAATTCAAGGGGCTTGATGTTTTTGTTCTTCCTTTTTTCTGGTGAGGAAAAGAGAAAAGCATTAATATACACTGATGTAATACACTGTCTTAAACCCTGCTCCAGTGTGTTTTTGTGCTCCGTTGGGCCCTTTGGCTGCCCCCCCCCTAATCGCGTGTGTGAGACAATATAATAATAAAAAAAAATCAGATATGAGCATCAGTAGGCTTTGCAGCCTAGGAACCGAGTTACCCAAACTTTTCTAGTTCAAGCTCAAGTTCAAAGTTAATTGTCATGTCCACAGTAAGGAAACACATTTCCCTGTACAATGAAATTTTTTCTTTGCTCTCCACACCAAATACCAAAACCAACATATAAAGATAAACATAAATAATAAGTAGCAGATAGATAATGAGTAACAGAGGCAGCATAAAGTATAAAAACATCTAGAATGTTTCAGTAATTATTTAACGTGCTAATGCTGATCTTTCTGATCATAAATGTACCAGTGCCAGGCAGAGCACACTATGGGTCTTGTGAAATGCGGGTGTTGGTGTCTGAATGCATCAAGCAGGAGACTGTTCTACCAGGCAATGGAGATCTGCAGCATTGTGATTGCATATGTTTAAGGTTCATTAACATAGTCCTTATGTGGTTGTGTCAGGGTGGCAACTTGGCAGGGTTCAAGATGCATTCACGTATGTACATTTACAAGCCGACTATGATTTCTAAAGGGTAAATTACATGCTGTAGCATCTGCAACAATGGATTCTCCGCTCTTTTTCTGGCTGTTTGAGGTGGCTCACTATCCTTAATAGGACTGCTCACCTTTTTCTGCACTACAGTCATTGGAAAAGCAGATGACTTTGCAGGTTTGCCATTTACATAGGCACCCCTGCCACTGGTAATGTAATGCCAGCTCATGCTTGGGTGACTCATCCCTGCCTGATGTAAATTGTCAGCTCCGTTATATAGCCCTCCTCTTGAAGTCACCGTCCCCAGCGACCTTCGTTCAACAAACAGGAATCATGAAAGCGGTGTTGTCAAATGACACAGCTGGGATATTGAATGCTGCGCTGTCATGCGCTGTGGCAGAGGCGTTGACTCCTTGTGTGGAGATGCAGATGTTCCGGTCTCCTGGCTGTTTTTCTTCACTGTCTGGTGCTGCAAACTGCATTCCAGGTCTGGATCTCAGCTTTGAGACTCTTCCTCCGGTACTGCTTCACAACACCTCTACGACCTGCCTTGTCCTTTGCCTGCAGATTTTTACCACTGACTCTGCTTCTCACAGGTCCCTTGAGGTCACTGGCAACTCAATCTGTCACAGTTTTCCCCAGCTGCATGATCCCGAGGCTCCATCAGCATCTGCACACCCCAGCTGGTGGTCCTTAATCGATAGAAAGGTGACAGAGGTGACAGTCTCTCCTTTGTCTTCGTCCCGGTAGTGCTATTGATGGCAGCACTCCAGATCACGGATTTGTGCCTCGAGGTTCTCCAGCAACTCCTCCGAGGAGCCAAACAGGTCCATTTTAGGTCTCTAAGGCATTTCCATGCTCTGATAAGTCAGACATTAGGTCTTCTAATCCCACTTCTGACACCAATATAGCATCAGAACCGACCACCACAGTTATGAATTCTGTTTTTTTACATGGCTGTTTGACGTGACACACTACCCTTAAAAGCTCACCTTTTGTCACACTAGTTGGAAAAGTGTATAACATTGCAGGCTTGCCATTTAGATATGCGCCTCTGGCACTGGTGATGTAATGGCAGCTCGTACTTGGGTAACTCATCCGTGGCTGATGTAACTTGTCTACAGTGTTACAATACAAATATGTTGTGAAAGGGTACGGCCCGGACACAGACAGGCAGACACATTTCCAGCCATCACCACACGTTTATTTATACTATTATATTACAAGTCCTAAGTGCACCGCCACCAAACACAAACCCCAAGAGTCCCCCAAAGTCCAGGCTTCAGTAAGCCACCTCTCTTTCTTCTTCTTCTCTCTCTCTCTCTCTCTCTCTCTCTCTTTCAGGCCTCTCCTTGCCGCCTCCTCTCCAACCTCGTCCACCTCCTCACCCGAATCCAGCCTTGATTGAAAGGAGGCGGCCCCTTAAATAGGCAGGCGGCTGATGACCACACCCGGCCACCTGCCACAATGTGTACACCAGGTTTTAGAAATCAGATATGTTTTTGGAGTATGCATTGTCCTGTTTTTTGCTGTACAGAGCCAGCTCTAAGCAAAAGGGCACCATGCCCTGAGGAGCAACTAAATGTCACTTCGTATGTGAACATGAGGGCACCAATCACCAAGGAGGACCCCTACCCCTTCTTTTTGACTTCATATATATGATTGCGGGGAGCAGATTTTCCTTCTTTTTCCTCAATTTCATTTACTCATCTGACTGTGCAGACTCACTTTAGGGGGTCTCTTTTTGAGCGTCTACAACCAGCTTCGCCTAGGGGCACAATGTACCCTTAAGCTGGCCTTGCATATGTGTATTTTTCCAATCAAAGTTTTATACATGCAGAACCTGGGAGAATAACCTTTAGAGACACAGGGAGAACATGGAAATCCCCATATAGAGAGGTAGAGAGAAAGTAACGGGCCCAGGATTTGAATCCTGGTCACAGGTGCTAATGTGGCAGCAGCATTAGTCACTGGGCCACACCGTGTATTTCATTGTCTAAGCAATTTTCTTTTCATCATTTCCATTTCCTGAAAAAAAATTATTAAACGAACTGATAATTTTGGCCCGTCATCGTTAACTCTGATAGAAACAAGTTTTATTTAGAATTGTCAGGCTGAGTATTTATGAATGCGGCACTCGGTAATTTAGTGTCTTGTGCCTTGTAAAAGACAGAGAGTGCAATGAGCTAGAAATATGAAGAGCGCCTGCTGGAAAGCACTGATAAGTCCCCAGGGACCTCGAATTTGTCAGGTAAGCTAAAGGCTTGAAACCCAATGATTGATTACCTCAGTGCCATTTTGTAGCGATGTTAAATTCCGGCGAAGGACACAATTAAACTTGTGCCGACTTTCTTTTTCCTATTCCTGTTAGGATATTGAATAGAGAAAGGTACACACTAGGGCTACGTATATTGCTGCCATAAACAAGCTTAGCTAAATATGCAATCCATCAACTTTCTGACCTGCTTATGTATATATTGTGGAAACCAGGGGCGCTCCGGCCACCCCAACCCTGACACAGACAGACAGAGACATGAGTTCTAGCACAGCACATGTTTATTTACATGTGGAGAGGCGTTTTTCCCTCGCTCCCCACAGAAGCACAGTTCCTTCTCTTCTCCTTTCCGCCTCCACACCTCCATGGCCGAGCTTCGTCCCTCTTTCTCCTGAGTCTGGCTCCCCGAATGGAGCGAGGTGGCTCCTTTTACGTTACATCTGGGACTGCTCCAGCTGGCTCATCAGGGTTAACTGGAATCACTCCCAGGTGTGATGGACACCCAAAGTAGGGATCTACAACTCCCCATGGTGGCCCCCATGGAAGGCAACAGGGCTGTGCTGAACTACAACTCCCAGCATGCCCTGTGGGAATCAATCGCTCCACAGCCACCCAGGAGGGCTACCCTCTACTGTCTCAGGGAAGGTAGTGCTTTGTGGATGCTCTTTCCCCAGGTCCTTCTATCCTTCCATCACTATCTATCTATCTATCTATCTATCTATCTATCTATCTATCTATCTATCTATCTATCTATCTATCTATCTATCTATCTATCTATCTATCTATCTATCGAAACTGCTCAAAAAAATTAAAGGAACAATATGAAAACACATCAGATATCAATGGGAAAAAATTCTGTTGGCTCTCTCTACTGCTATGGACTGATAGGGTGATGTGTGAGGAATGAAAGGATGGCACATCATTTGATGGAAATGAAAATGATCAACCTACAGAGGGCTGAATTCAAAGGCACCCTGAAAATCAAAGGGAAGAAAGGATGCAGTGACAGGCAGGTGAGTCCATTTTGCCAAAATTTCATTGCAGCAACTCCAAATCGTACTCAGTAGTTTGTATCACCCCCACAGCCCCCCATGTGGTTGTATGCATGCCTGACAATGTCCTAATGAGACGACGGATGCTGTCATGGGGGATCTTCTTCCAGATCTGGAACAGGGTGTCACTGAACTGAGGCAAGCTGAGGCGTCGAATGGACTGAAACATAATGTCCCACACAGAAGTCTTCTATTGAATTGAGGTCAGGCGAGCAGAGCGTGGAGGCCAGTCAATGGGATCAATTCCTTCCTTCAGCATCAAGTGACTCCGTGAGAACCCTAACTACAAAGAGGACTATTTCATTTATGTTAGGTAGAATGCCCAAAGGGGACTGGGCGGTCTCGTGGCCTGGAACCCCTACAGATTTTATTTTTTTCTCCAGCCTTCTGGAGTTTTTTTTTGTTTTTTCTGTCCACCCTGGCCATCGGACCTTACTCCTTTTTATGTTAACTAAGGTTGTCTTATTTTAATTTCTTATTTGTCTTTTATTCTTCTTTTCTTCATTATGTAAAGCACTTTGAGCTACTTTTTGTATGAAAATGTGCTATATAAATAAATGTTGTTGTTGTTGTTGTTGTTCATCCTCTCACCACATGAGGCCGAGCATTGTCGTGCACCAGGAGGAACCAGAATAGGTTCTGACAATGGGTCCAAGGATTTCATCTCAATACCTAATGGCAGTCAAGGTGCTTTTGTCTAGCCTGTAGAGGTCCGTGCGTCTCTTCATTGAAATGCCTCCCCAGACCATCACTGACCCCCCAACAAACCGGTCATGCTGAACGATGTTACGGGCAGCATAACATTCTCCATGGCTTCTCCAGACCCTTTCAAGTCTGTCACATGTGCTCAGGGTGAACTTGCACTCATCTGTGAAAAGCACAGGGCGCCAGTGGTGGACCTGCCAATTCTGGTATTCTATGGCAAATGCCAATCGAGCTCCACGGTGCCCACTAGAGGACGTCAGGCCATCAGGCCACCCTCATGAAGTCTGTTTCTGATTGTTTGGTCAGAGACATTCACACCAGTGGCCGGCCTGCCTGCTGGAGGTCATTTTGTAGGCTATACCAGTGCTCATCCTGTTCCTCTTTGCCCAAAGGAGAAGATACCGGTGGGTCCTGCTGATGGGTTAAGGACCTTCTATGAGAGGCCCTGTCCAGCTCTCCTAGAGGAATTGCCTGTCTGTCTCCTGGAATCTCCTCCATGCCCTTGAGACTGTGCTGGGAGACACAGCAAACCTTCTGGCAATGACACGTATTCTCCATCCTGGAGAAGTTGGACTACCTCTGCTACCTCTGTAAGATCCAGGTATCGCACTCATGCTACCAGTAGTGACACTGACTGTAGCCACAAAACAGATGAGGAGGGAAAAATGTCAGTGGCCTCCATCTGTTAAACCATTCATTCCTGTTTTGGGGGTCGTCTCATTGTTGCCCCTCTAGTGTAACAAAGCAGCTGAAACTGATGAACAAGACCCTCTGCTACTTAACTGACCACATAAATAGTCCAGAAGTTTCATTGACTTGACGCTACACTGGGATTAAAAAGGGTTCCTTTAATTTTTTTAGCAGTATATATACACATGTATTTTGACTCCCAGGGGACACCACCAAGCCCCAAACTGCTAGACACAACCACACCAAGACAGTCCCAGGTGTAAATAATTGTTTTTTTTTAATCACAAATACGTTTTCCAAAGTCCACACAACAATCTTCAATCCACAACAGCTCCTTCTACTTCTCCAGGTGAGCTTCGCCCTCTGCCTTCTGACTTGGACTCACCTGGATGGGATCAAGCGGCTTCTTTTATGATGGACCTGGGAGTACTGCTGAATGGGTCATGTGGAAGCCCCACAAAACATGGAATTCTTCAATCTTTAGCGCCCTCTGGTAGCACCAAAAGACCCCCCGATAGGGTTGTCCCTCAGGACTTTGACTCCCATGGATCCCTGTTGGTTTCCATGCTGAGACCATGCCAGAGAGTCATTGCCATCTTATTGTATTGGGACAGAACTGCTCTTGACAGACAACTTTCTTCAGTCCATCCATTAATCTTTGACCCAGACTGGGATACTAATCGCATGCCATCCTGACTGGGTTATTACTCCATTATGGTTTCCCAGTTGGGCAAGGATTCAAACTTCTATCCCAACTGGGATATACTGTACATATAGTGATGGACAACCAGCATCAAAGCCAGGATGGACCCTCTGTTCCTTTACCTGGATGGGAGGCCAGTATAATGGATGGTCAGGAAGGGAGGTGTGACATCCTAGCAGCATTGGGTAGGAGTCCAGCATAATGGCTGGATGATCTGCATCCCAACTGTAACAGGCAGCAGTCCCTTTCCTGGTGAGGAATCTTGAAGAATTGTGGGACAGTGGGAGACGGCCTCCCATGTACAGGTCCTTCCCTCATAACACTGGGTGGCAACATCCCTTGTGGTGAGCCCTTATGTTCTTGTGAAATTCTTGTGAGTTTCCCCTTGGGATTAATAAAGTATCTATCTATCTATCTATCTATCTATCTATCTATCTATCTATCTATCTATCTATCTATCTATCTATCTATCTATCTGGACGCCCACAGGGCACCTTGGGAGTTGTGGTTCCATTGGGCTGTTCGGTTAAGTTTTCTTGGTAACCTCCACAGAATGCTACAGAAAGCAGGTGCTTCTTGAAGACAATGGTCTAGGCACCGTAAGCAACCCAGCTCAGCTTATAAAACAGATCCCTCCACTTTGTTGGAGTTGGGAGAGGATCTGCACAGCACTCACCTTGGAGGAGTGAATGAGAAAAGAAAAGAATTGGATTGTATACTACTGAGGATAGGAAGCCTGTCAGAGGTACTACTTGAAAATAAACTGAACCTTTGGTTGAACCTGGGACTGTCCTTCTGTAGTTATGTCTGGGATTTGGGGCTCAATGGCACCCCCTACAGGTTACAATATGTATTTTGATTCACAGCGGTGCCCCCATCGCAATGTAAACTTCTAGCTGCGCTACACGTCTAGTAATCAATGTGAATGTTAGCATTTCTGGTGCAGTGTGTCCGTTCGGACATCTGGACAATTCACCCATTTAAAAGATGGACAAATTGTGACCATGAAGGGAGGCACGCATGCACATGTCTTTATTGCTGTACATACCATTTGGCACAGGAATCGTTAAAGCAGTGCTAATGTTTGCGATGCTCCATCTGTTGGATAGCAAAGATTTCACATCCAGATCAGGGGTCCCTAACTCCGGTCCTGGAGGGTCCCAGTGGATGCAAGTTTTCAATCTAACCCTTTTCTTAATGAGTGAGCTTGGCACCCTGCCCAGGATTGGTTCCTGCCTTGTGCCCTGTGTTGGCTGGGATTGGCTTCAGAACACCCCCGTGACCCTGTGTTCAGATTCAGCGGGTTGGAAAATGGATGGATGGATGGATGTTTTTGCTTCTAATTATTTTATTTTGAACTAATTTTAATTGACTTGCTCTTGAAGACTCAGACCCCATAATTGTATTTTTTTTCTTAATTGGCAGCCAAACAATGATGAGAACGGAGGCACGGTGGCACAGTGGTAGTGCTGCTGCCTCGCAGTAAGGAGACAGAGCAGTTCTTCCCATGTCTGCGTGGGTTTCCTCCAAAGACATGCAGGTTGGGTGCATTGGCAATCCTAAATTGTGCTTGGTGTGCGCTTGGGGGTGTCCTGCGGTGGGCTGGTGCCCTGCCCGGGGTTTGTTCCTGCATTGTGCCCTGTGTTGGCTGGGATTGGCTCTAGCAGACCCACGTGATCTGTGTTAGGATATAGCGGGTTGGACAATGACTGACTGACTGACTGACTGACTGACAATAATGAGATACAAAATGAGCCAAAACAACTGGTGTCCATCATATAATATCTGAAAATAAAGAAAGATGATGGTCACAGGAATGTTGATCTGCTCAGGTACACAAAACATTTTAGCAACGCTCTTAGAAAAGAAAAAATCAACAGTTATAGAAATGTCTGTATTCACACCATGAGAGCAGCAACAAGCCATGGAATTAAAGAATGTGTTTAATTAACAAAATGACTCAGCGCTTAATTAAGCAACTGGTTGGAGTGAAATTGGACTTATTTGGTCTTCTGTTGGCTCCCTCACTTTACATTTCATTTCTGTTTGGGTGCCATTTAAGGAAAGAAATGAAGCAATTGAGGGGACCAAATCTTAAAAAAACAAGTCAATTAAAATGAATTCAAAAGAAGTTAATTAGCATCACAAAGAGGTCACTAATTAAGAAAAGGGTTAGAATGAAAACCTGCAGCCACTGGGGTCCTCCAGGACTGGATTTGGTGACCCCTGATCTAGATGGAGACACAGCCAACTTGTCCTTTCTTTTAAGGTGGATAATGTGTAGCTTTGCTGTACTGGACAGTCAATGATAATCTTACATACTTTGCAGTCACAAAATCATCATAATCTAAAGGCAAGTCATTTTTTTAAAATAATTTGTATTTGTTGCTCTGTTTTTTCTTTGGCTTTTTCATTTCCCCAGTAGAAGAACAAATTGTTCCTCACTTGTCAAATCATCAATCTCTAATTTGCATGTTTATACAGTAAGTCGTTCTGCAGCTTAATCATTTATACAACTCTAAACATTTCACAGTCTTTGTTAAGTAATTCTTTCCAACAGCATTGATAATTTTTTTTGCGTACATTCTTTATGTTTGTCCAATTAATCTAATGGTTCCCTTCAAACAGACACAATCCCTGCATTATGAAAGTTAATGTTTTACCTCCCACTTCTTAAGCAGCTCCCATCTGATTTTGCATTAAAAGCCAACACAGACCTCCCGGTGCTTATCCTGAGTTTGAGATTAACGGATAGTAGTAGGGTGGTGTAGCAGTTAGTGCTGCTGCCTCTTGGGTTTCAATCCCAGCCCGTCCACTATCTGCATGGAGTTTACTTCTATGTGTCTGTGTCACTTTTTTGCCGGATATTTCAGTTTTTTCTTCCACTTGCCTAAAGACCTGCAATTTAGGTTGACTCAAAATTGTTTCCTTGCGAGTGTGGATGAATGTGTGAAATGACTGGGACCCTGTCTGGGGTTGGCTCTTGTGTAAAAGCCAAAACTAGGGAGCTACTTTTATATATATATATATATATATATTGTGAAGTACGGCCGGGGTCCATAACCAGCTGGGACGCCCCCCTTTGTTATATGCTCAGGGGGAGCAGCCATGGACGGTGCAACACCTCCACCTGGATGCTAGATGGCCGCCCCCCTGGGTTGGAGTGTTGTCTCTGTTTCCCACAGGGCTCCATGGGAATTGGAGTTGGGTGCATCCCTGTTGGGTCCCACAGGCACCGCCTGGGGGTGCTGCAGCTGGGACTCCTGAGCCCGTTTGGGCAGTGTATTTGACACACCTGGAAGTGCAGTCAGAACTCGGCCATCAACCACCTGGAGCACTTCTGGGTGGTCTATAAAAGGGGCCAGCAGCCACCACTCAAGGAGCCTGAGTCGGAAGGATTAGGAGGAGGACTACGCTTGGAGAAGGAGTGGTGATGCAAAGGACAAGAGTGCTTGTGTGTATTTGTACTGGGAACTGTGTTGTTCCTGTGGAGATTACAGGGAAGATGTGCCCCACAGGTGAAGAAAATAAAAAGTTTCTTTATTTTGATACATGCCTCCAGTGTCAGTCTGTGTCGGATCGGGTGCCTATATAGCGCCTTTTTACAATATATATATATATATATATATATATGTGTGTGTGTGTATATATATACTAGTCATTAAGCCCATTACAATAATGGGCGCTAGAACAGTAGCGCATAAACATTAGTAGGAACAGTCTGTATTAAATGGCAAGGGACTTTGACCTCATTCTTTTTGTTGGTCGTATTTTTCTTTCTTTCAGCCTTTCTTTTGTTGATGTTTACTTGCTGAGCTGACCGTTCTTCGTGGGCTGCCGCCGTGTATTGTGTGTCTTTAATTTTCTGTGACAGTAATACTGTCTTGTACGTCCGCTGGCTTGTACGTCCGTAATATACCTTTAATTTTCTCTGGCGGTAATACAGGCGTGCGCGTCGGTAATATGCCTTTAATCTCCTCTGACAGTAATACTGGCTTGTATGTGGCTGTAATATGCGTCACTGTATTGTGTACCTTTAATTTCCTCTTGCAGTAATACTGGTTTGTATTTCTGTAAAACGCCTATAACTTTCTCTGACAGTAATATCATGCATCGCACCGTGCCCCGCGCATGTGCACTTCATCAGAAGACACACACACACGGACACCTGGACGCACACAGGGATTTTATTAAAGAGGATATATTGTGAAAAAGGCACTATATAGGCGCCCGACTCAACACAGACTGGACACGGAGGCACACGTAAAATAAACAAAAAGATTTATTTTTTCTTCACCTGTGTCCCACAGGCAGTACACAGTCCCAAGCATAAACACCAAATAAAACACACAAATAAAGCACTTTTTTTCTTCCTCCACCATTCCTCCCAGGCAACCTCATCCTCCTCCTTCTGATTCTGGGTCCCGGAGTGAGTTCTGGCTGCACTTCCGGGTGTGGTGAATATGTTGCCTATACGGGCTCAGGTGTCTCGGCTGCAGCACCCCCTGGCGGTGCCTGTGGGACCCAACAGGGCTGCACCCAACTCCAATTCTCATGGAGGCCTGCGGGAAACCGAGGCACCGCTCCAACCCAGGGGGGCGGCCATCTAGCGTCCAGGTGGAGGTATTGCACCGTCCATGGCTGCTCCCCCTGAACATATAACGAAGGGGCTTCCCGGCCTTACATGGACTGGACCCCGGTCGTCCGCCACATTATATATATATATCTTAATACATAATTCGCCAGCCTCCTCACTCACTCACGTCCGTCCTAAGACGAATGCGCAGTCGCCTTCTGCGCAGCTGCCCGAAAAACCTTACGAGACCGACATCGCGGCAGGCAGCAGATTTACGGCCGCGAAAATTCAAAGAGAAAGGCGACTTCAATTAAAGCTCTAGAGGCCTGAAAGGCGATTTCGACTACAGCTCGAGGCCTAATTACGCATTCTGATTCAATTACGCATTCATTCAATACACCTACGACAACGTTTCATCTTACGTTGTCGAAACAGGCTCTTTGTCTAGTATATATATATATACTAGACATATATATATATGTAAGTGATGGTTTGTGATACGGTTTGCATATTTGTAGTAGGAGATCCACAAAGGGAGCATGAATCACGTATCATATATACTTTATGATACTTTATGATTCCTGGAAGCTCAGGAATAAAAACTACTTTATGATACATGATTCATTGTCTCCCTTTGTGGATCTCCTACTACAAATATATACAGGTATATCCATCCATTTTCCAACCCAGTGAATCCGAAAACAGGGTCACGGGGGTCTTCTGGAGCCAATCCCAGCCAACACAGGGTGTAAGGAAGGAACCAATCCCGGGCAGGGCGCCAACCCACCGTAGGACACACACAAACACATCAAGAACACACTAGGGCCAATTTAGAATCACCAATCCACCTGACCAGCATGTCTTTGGACTGTGGGAGGAAACCGGACAAATATATATATGTACTGTATATAGGTATATGAATCTGTGTCCAGCCTGTGATTCATGTGGACGTGGACCCCCCAACCCACCCAAGTAAAGGCTTAGAGGCTGTTTGTTGCAGCAGAACTCAATAAGCAGTCCCTTTAGTTCATAGAGAAATGAAAGTCAACATATAATAGACAGAATGAAGAGAAAAAGCCCTATAATGTTACATTACTTCACAGTTCCAAGTCGTGTTTTAATAAAGTTTTACATTTTATACGCAGCTTCAAAACGTTTTATACACTGTGATGTTAAAATGTTTTAAAAAATAGTGATTTCTTATCTCTGTGTAAAGGGCGTCACTTTTGTCATTGAATACCCCATCCGGAGATACCGAACATGCAAGTAGATGGAAGTCGCTTTCCTCATCAAACACTCAGTGGGAATAAATTATTAAGTGCCATTGTGGCTCTCGCTTAGAGCATTGAGCAAAAACGACACCCTCAGCATTTTGTGTCGCTAATGGCTTTACTGCCCCTGCTTCACTAAATAATTTGTCAGCAAAAGGCCACAGAATGACAGGAAATGACTTTTGGGTTGATAAACCCACTGTGTCTCTTTTTTTGCATTAATTCCAGTTTAGCTTAATTAGAACATTTGCTTGACTCTAGAATGGCAGGACTGAGACTGGCGTTTCAGTGTCCGTGCCAGGGTGCCTGCACACTTTCGAGTTGCTGACAGGGTGGTACCTTAGTGTGTGACACCAACTGTCAAACATGGAGGAGAAAGTGTGATGGTCTGGGGTTCGATTGCTGGAGGCAGAGTTGGCAACTTGCACAGAGTGACTGGCATTCTGAATCAAAAGGGTTACCACACTTTGGCTGTTAGATCAGGAAAACGGGCAGGCTACTTTGATGAATCAAATATTTGAATACAATTTTGCACACGTAATGATTCCTTGACTTATTTATTTATTTATTTATTTATTTTTGCCATTGTTTATTTGTTGTATGCATTGATTTCATGAAACATTAAAACACTAAACTGCATGTATTTGCATAAAAACTGAAAACAACTGAGTTGTTATAAAAGTGTTAAAGTCAAAGTGAACTTTATTGTCATCTCAACCATATACAAGTATACAGATAGATGAAATTGCGAAGCTCAGGGTCCACAGTGTAACAACATGATGTGCAAATAGTAATTTAAAAATAGAATTAAAATTTAAATTAAAATTAAAACATAAACAGACAAGACATTGTGCATAGACAAGACAGAGAAATAGCAGCAATATCGATGTGTAAGATATGTAATATAATAAATAAATAATAAATAATAGATATAAATAATACAGAAATGATCAGTGTATGATAATAGTTGTTTAAGACATGGTCAGAGGGATATCAAGAGTGTCAAAATCCTTAAATGTCAGTATGAGATCTTCAGTTCTTTTCTACCTGCACACTCGTCTTTACAGGTCAGTGGCTCACATGTATAAAAGTTCTGTTTTTCGAGGTGGTTGAGGCCGTGTGGAAGATCCCAGAGGTGCAGCCTGGTGTTAAGGAGTCTAACAGCTTGGGGGTAGAAACCCTCCTGCAGCCTGGCAGATCTGGCTCTGATGCTGCAGTATCTTCTCTTGGATGGCAGAAGTGTGAAAGTCCATGTGAGGGGGGTAAGGGGTCCTGCACAATGCTGCAATCCTTGTGGACACTGCGTTTGTAAAATATGTCCTGTAGTGAAGGGAGAGGCACCCCAATAATGTTCTCTGCTGTCTTCACTATCCTTTGCAGGCGCTCGCGGTCGGATATGTTGCAGTTGCCATACCAGACAGTGATGCCGCTGGTCAGAACACTCTCAATGGTGCCTCTGTAGAACATGGTGAGGATGGAAGGGGAAAGACTTGCTGGCTTCAGCCGCCTCAGGAAGTGTAGTCTCTGCTGGGCTTTCTTGATTAGTGATGAGGTGTTATGCGTCCACGTAAGTTCCTCAGTTGTGTGCACACCGAGGAACTTGGTACTCCTAACAGTCTCCACATCTAAACCGTTGATGCTGAGTGGGATGTGGGCAGGATGTCATTTTCTGAAATCTACAATTATCTCTTTTGTCTTGTCAACATTGACAGATAGATTGTTGTCTTCACACCATGCAGACAGCCGTTCCACCTCATCTCTGTATGTTCTTTCATCATCCCTGCTTATCAGTCCCAGCACCGTCGTATCATCCGCAAACTTGATGAGGTGGTTAGTGTTGTGCATGGCTGTGCAGTCGTCAGTCAGCAGGGTGAACAGCAGTGGACTAAGCACGCAGCCCTGGTAGTATGTGTGAAAATGATGTTGTTTACGGTGAAATGATTTTCTTTCCTCTTCCGGGTTACGGTCCCAGCAGATTAAGCCTGTGCTGTAAAAAGCCTGGGGTCCTAGAAACTATTGAAATCGTCTGAAAAAAAAATTGAAATGTAGAGATGTCAGGTAATTGAAAGGAAGTGCTCAGGGTGTCTCTCTTCTAGGAGGATTTGTTTTGCCGACATGCTGGGCTTGCTTGTGGATCAGCGGCGGCAGGAAAACTAAAAGGGATACCGTTTTGCCCGTGTGCTCTCCTCGCTTGTGTATTAGCAGCTACGTGACTTTGTCTTTCTTTGGAGGTTTCATTTTGCCAATGTGCTGTGGCCTTGCTTGTGTTATTAGCGGCTAAGCGAGTTTTCTGTTTTCTCGGAGGCGGAGCCCTTACCCCGACTCCACCTCTCACTTCTGGGCCGGACAGAACAACACACTTCCACGCATAGACGTTTATATATAAGATATAAATATGTACTGTACATATTCTGGGGGTGTGTTCCCCTGTGGCCCAAACCCACATCGATACTTTGTTCTGTTTTGGTGCATGATGGATTTGTTTCTTAAATGAACAAAAAGAAACCCTTTTTACAATATTTCACAGAGGGAGGACCCCAGACACAAACTCACAATCTCCTTATGGCGAGCCAGCCGCACTACCATTGCGCCACATGCATGACTTGTCATGCGCTAAGACACAACTGAACCACTACTGTTCTTAGCAGAGCACATGTGTATATATATATATATATATATATATATATATATTTTTTTTTTTTTACATATTCATGTGAAATTGGGGGTGGCACGGTGGCGCAGTGGTAGCGCTGCTGCCTCGCAGTTAGGAGACCCGGGTTCACTTCCCGGGTCCTCCCTGCGTGGAGTTTGCATGTTCTCCCCGTGTCTGCGTGGGTTTCCTCCGGGGGCTCCGGTTTCCTCCCACAGTCCAAAGACATGCTGGTTAGGTGGATTGGCGATTCTACATTGGCCCTAGTGTGTGCTTGGTGTGTGGGTGTGTTTGTGTGTGTCCTGCAGTGGGTTGGCACCCTGCCCGGGATTGGTTCCTGCCTTGTGCCCTGTGTTGGCTGGGATTGGTTCCAGCAGACCCCCGTGACCCTGTGTTCGGATTCAGGGGGTTGGAAAATGGATGGATGGATGGATGGATGTTAAATTGGTTGTATTGACGTGAGAGTATCATTGTTGTAGTCTCCTAATGAAGATGAAAAAAATATATAGATATAGAGTATATGATGTATGGTTTTGAAGAAGATTGAGCATTGCATGAAAACGTTGCACGATTTAGCTAATCTTTTAATATATATATATATATATATATATATATACATATATATATATACTAGGGGACAGCACGGTGGCGTAGTGGGTAGCACTGCTGCCTCACAGTTAGGAGACCCGGAGACCTCTGGGTGCTCTGGCTTCTTCCCACAGTCCAAAGACGTGCAGGTTAGGTGCACTGGCGATTCTAAATTGTCCCTAGTGTGTGCTTGGTGTGTGTGTGTGCCCTGCGGTGGTTTGGCACCCTGCACGGGGTTTGTTTCTTGCCTTGCGCCCTGTGTTGGCTGGGATTGGCTCCAGCAGACCCCCGTGGCCCTGTAGTTAGGATATAGTGGGATGGATAATGGATGGATGAATATATACTAGAGGGCTTTGCCCCCTGCTTGCTTCGCTTTCCAACCCCCCCGCCTGCGCTACGCGCCAGCAACTTCATGTCTCTGCCGCTCGCGTATGTGGATTTCACTTTCACCAAGCAACACACCTTTTAATTCTCGTGGATATGCCTCTTCATTGGGAAGAACCACTACTTTTCCCTGATGACAACACGAATTAGACGATCTACAAGTCTCTGACTTAAAGTTTAAATCCGAACAATATATTTGATCTCTTTTCGCTGTTCCGTTATTTCACCAAGTAATAATTTCTGTTTGTTTGCGTTAATGTGATCTTAATTATTATTTTTTGTAGACTTTTGAATTTTCGTACTTTCATTATCTGTAACCTGCTCTGCATGTGTATTGAGCCAACATTTTTGAATTCTTTACAACGTTCTGCTTTGTCATCTACTGTTTGGCTTTTATTTCCAGCCCCAGCCGTGGGTAGATCTCTTGGCACACAGTCTCGTCTCGCAGGACGTGAAAGTGTCTCTCTTTTAAAAGATCACGTCTCATTGCAGGATAACAAGTCTCATCTCCCAAGATTTTTTTATTATAATAGGGAGAAATAACTGGATAGGACTGGCGAGCTTTGTTGGGCTGAATGGGCTGTTCTTGTCTAGATTGTTCTAATGCCCTATTTTAACATTTATAATATTATAGATGGAGCCAGTTAGAGTGCTGAGGCATCTGTGGGCAAACCCCGTGTATAAGTGAAGTTGGTTTAAATCAAAATAAAGTGTGTGAAAATGCCAAATCGAGTCTACTCTGACCAGAGTCCAATTCTGACTGCACAAGATGGCGCTTCTTCGGTTCATAAGGCAGGAAGAGGCGGGTCCAGGTGGGCGGACACCAGAAGTGACTTTGATGGAGGCTGGGGGAGGAGCTGTCAATCTTCCAGTCTGCAGAGAGAGGAAAAGAGAGAGCGTTATCACACAGCGCCACCCTCTGGATTGGTGTAGAACAGTGGTCTCAAACTCCAGTCCTGGAGGGCCGCAGTGGCTGCAGGTTTTCATTCAAACCCTTTTCTTAGTTTGTGACCTGTTTTTGCTGCTAATTAAGTTCATTTGAATTAATTTTATTTGACCTGCTCTGAGAAGTCGAGCAAAATGACCCCTTTTATTGGCTAATTAAAAAGATTACAATAATGCAAGCTTTCGAAGCAACTCAGGCCCCTTCTTCAGGCAAGGTGTTGCCTCGAAAGCTTGAATATTGTACTCTTTTTAGTTAGCGAATATAAGGTGTCATGTTGCTTGACGGGGCGGCACGGTGACGTAGTGGTAGCGCTGCTGCCTCGCAGTTAGGAAACCCGGGTTCGCTTCCCGGGTCCTCCCTGCGTGGAGTTTGCATGTTCTCCCCGTGTCTGCGTGGGTTTCCTCCGGGCGCTCCGGTTTCCTCCCACAGTCCAAAGACATGCAGGTTAGGTGGATTGGCGATACTAAATTGTCCCTAGTGTGTATGCTTGGCGTGTGAGTGTGTTTGAGTGTGTCCTGCGGTGGGTTGGCACCCTGCTCGAGATTGGTTCGTGCCTTGTGCCCTGTGTTGGCTGGGATTGGCTCCAGCAGACCCCCGTGACCCTGTGTTCGGATTCAGCCGGTTGGAAAATGGATGGATGGATGGATGTTGCTTGACTTCTCGCTACATTCATAATGGCTAACATGATTCAACACCCCAGTACTACTTTGGGCTGCTCTTGAAGACTCAGACCCAATAGTTGTTTCTCTTTGAGGGCTGAATATTTTTTCCAAAAAACTCAGTTTTCTGAAATGCACACAAAGCTATGGTTTCACCCATAAGTCAACATAAAACATCTGTTGCTATGTGCTGTGGCTGCTGTTGGCGCATGTTCGGCGTCTCTGGCAGTAGTGGCTGCATGGGGGCACCTCGATGGTCAGCAGGAATGCACGTTGGGCCAGCTGCCTGGCTGTCTTTGCGCAGCAGGTGGGTGGGTGGTCTGGTTTGTACCACATGTCATCATAAGTGGTGGTCCTCACAGGCAAATGCTGCTGTAAGCGCATCAGCTACACCAGGCATGTCAAACTCACTACCATTGATGGGCTGCTTTGACTGCCATACGTGCGTCAGCGGGCCGCACTGTAACAAATACTATTATACAAAGTTACTGTAGCTTTCGTTCCAATACTGAAACGTTTAAAGAAAAGCAATTTATTTCCATACAATCTCCGTACAACAGCATACAATTAAGAGTCTTAGTCTCTTAGCTAGGTCCTTATTTTCTATATTATATTCATTGCTTATATAGGAGTCTTACAGTGTGAGATTTATTTCTTTTGTCCCGACACTTGGCATCTCTTGTTAGTAACCAGTTCGTCAATATCAGGCTTGAAATCTTGTGCAGCTGCAACTTTTATGAGGGATGAACAGTGCTCGACAGTAAGTCTTGAGCGATGTGGGGCTTTGGTAGCTTTCATTAACGAAAACAATTGCTCATAAAGGTAAGTGCTTCCGCACATAGGCAATACTCTCGATGCCAACTTAAGGATCTACACATACGAGGATGGCAGGTAAGCATACAAGCCTGGCACACCAACTTCGTTGTATTTTGCCTTCAGAATAGAATCGGACTGCACTTCAATCAATTCCATTTGGATATTCTCAGGCGCATTCTCAACGTTGTAAGAGTATGGTGATGTAAACAGCGCAAAGTCCTGTTCGTGTGAACTGAAATCACGAAAACGCTCACTGAATTCATTGCTCAGTAATTCAAGTTGGAAAACAAATCTTCCAAAAATCTAATTTTACTTTACTAAGTTTACTTCAAAGCTTATATTGTAAAATAAACCGATATGCAAAAAGCCCCCTGACCTACACTAATTTTACAAACTCAAAATCACAAAAATTTGTTAATAAACAACTCGCCAACTTCTCGCGTCCACTTCAGATCTTCAGCTGTAGTCAGCACTAATTGTTCGTTACAATACTAGCACAAAATTACATAAAACTAGAGCAAAAAAACATGAAAATATGCGAGCTATTACTACACGTGATGGTCAGTTCTGCCCAGTGGCCAGTCTCAGCAGCCCAGCCAGTAGCAGCTCTAGGCTCATGGCGGCCCTGGGCAGAGAAAGAATCGGTGGATCTTCGCCCATCCGTTGTGGACACTGCATAGCCGCCTTGTGCTCATGACACGCTTCTATATGCGCGTGTCCGTAACTTGAAAACCAAGTGGCTGCCCGTGATACTCTCATTATGGCAGAACGTTATACTACTACATATAGCTTACTGCTCTGACTCAATCGATATTAGTAAATACAGCGTACTAATTAACAAGAAACACAATGTTTTTCGGCCACATTGCCGTCAGCTGTGTCGTTATTTTCTCTTTCTGTTTTATATTCAATATATATTGGCGTGGCGGCCCTGTGCAGGTGCAGTTTGCACATGCCTAAGGCTGCCCCTGCTGCAGCCTAGCACTTCAGTTGCAACGTCGCGGCTCATTAACTTTGGACAAGGCTTGTTGCTATACTAGCAGATGACGTTTCCGGTACCATAATGCCATGGGAAAACGCGCCTTTGTCAGAAGGCAGAAGTAAGAAAAGTCAATAAGTAACACCGAAGATGCAGAATGATTCAATCACAAACGGTAGTAATCATTTTGTATAAGTTTAGTGCTAACTAGGATCTGTCGTGCGGGCCGCACAGATTTCTGTTGTGGGCCGGGGGCCGCGTGTTTGACATGCCTGAGCTACACGAAAGTGTTCAGTGCCCTGATCAGCTGGGGATGGATCAGAAGATGCTGGTACCTCACTTTCATTTCTGATATCCATCTCCAGATCAGTTGCATCAAACTCGGAGTTCGACAAGTCAGAATCGTATTGAATGAAATTACGTAAAATGTCCATGGAGTATTTTGCTTGGCACATTTTCTTTGGTCTCTCGTCAGATGTCGGTGCCATTTTATAGGTTGTTTGCTTTTCACTACTCAAGCACGTGTAGGGACTCGAGGTTAAATCAACAAAGCTATGTAACTTTATTTCTAGCAAAGAGAGTCAAACTAAAATGGAAGAGTGAGTTCTGTTGCAGTTTATAGCTGATTACCATCCTCTTCTCCTGAATTTTGACAAAAGTTGACATCAGCCCTGAAAGAGTTAATTAGCAGCCAAACAATAGTGAGATAGAAAATGAGCCAAAACAACTGGTGTCCATCATACAATATCTGAAAATATAAGAAAGGTGAAGGTCTCGGGAATGTCGATCTGCTCAGGTCACCAAAACATTTTAACGGTGCGCTCTTAGAAAAGAGAAAATCAACAATTTCGGAAATGTCTGCTGTTGCACAATGAGAGCAGCAACAAACCATGGAATTAAAGAACGGGTTTAATTAACGACGAGACTCGGCGCCTGATTAAGCAACTGGTTGGAGTGAAATTGGTTTGGAGTTTGAGGCCCTGACTTAGTTGGTCTTCTGTTGGCTCCCTCACTTCACATTTCATTTCTGTTTATAGCGGTTGCCACATGTGCTTTATTCCGTGGGCAGTTTGCTGCCTCTTTGGGTGCATTGCAGGGAAGAAGAATACTGTAAATACACCTTTAAGGGGGAGGTCATAACTCGGTCAGGGCGGTTGGTGGTGAGAACTTAAAAACCGGAAAAGAAGGGGAGAAAGGGAGACATCTTGTGGTGGAGTGAAGAGACGAGGTAGCGCCAAGTAAAAATATCTGCTGGAACAAGTTCTTTTTTTTTGAAGATACAGCGACACAAGGGAGACGCGTCTCTGAAGACGGACCTTTTTTCTTTGATTTCGCCGGAATACTTGGACTGGTAGGATTGAACTTTGTTGTTATCGGCTCGACGGCCGGCGTATTCCAGTAGGGTTTCTCTTTGCCCTCCACAATAAGGACAGTAATCCCATTTGGTCGAACTGGTTTCTCTGATTTATGAACATTACGCGTTTAAACCAGGAAGGGGGGTTTCAATTGTTATGTATTTGTTTGTTTGGTTTTTTTTTAATGAAAGATAATATATGTGTTATTCTTTTGCTTCTTCTTTATTTTGTAATATGGCTTGTTGTTAATGCTAAGCTGGGACTGGTGGTGGGGAAATCAAATAAAAGGACGAGCGTTGGTCACGTTGCCTGATAGATTTTATATATTGAACTGCATTACACTAGCAGTTTTCTAATCGTGCTTATCCTGGGGATTAGTTGTTCTCTCAGGGCAGCGGTACATGTTTAAGGAAAGAAATGAAGCAATTCAGAGGGACGATGAAGAAATTCATGGGAACAAATCTTAAGAAAACAAGGCAATTATGATAAATGAATTAGCAGCAAAAACGGGCCACCAATTAAGAAATGGGTTGGCAAGCCACTGCAGCCCTCCAGGACCGGAGTTGGGGACCCTTGGTGTAGAATTACAATCACCTGAGCCCTTAAACCGTCTCCCATGCACACGCACGTGACCCCTTATATCATTATCGAATACCGCCACTGCTGATCTCTCCTATAATAACGCAGTGACCTACAGCCGTGTCTGTGAACTTTCTGACTCTGAAGCAGGCTTTTCTCCAGCCCCTCATGCTGGCACCTGGCTTATGTATTGTATTCCATCTTGCATGGCTATTCAGTCATTTTGATAATCTAATTCCATGGTCATTTCTACATTAATACGAGTTACCACATCCTGGCAGCCCAGGCACACTAGCATACCAACTAGCGCTCTATTTAGATTGTCCTTGTCAACTCCATCCTTGTTGTGATGCCCTTTAAGTGCTTGTTTTAGCCCATTATAACCCCTAGCTGAAATGGAAAGCTTTTTCACAATATATAAATAAATAAAGAAGTGCTGACATACCGAAAAGCTGCACAGTTAAGAGTCAGAGGAGGGTCATATATCATCGTTTAGCGTCTTCACGTTGGATTATAATGGATTTGCTCTCGTGTCACTGAAACTGCAACAGAGATGTGCCCGCTTGTCAGGGACGCCTGTGACAGCACATGAGCTTCATCAGTCATCATGGCTTCGTCTGGACGCTGGAAAAACACTTAAGCCTGCTCTGTAGTTGCTTCAGGCAAGTATGATGCACTAGGGGTGAAATGATGCCACAGGACTAAATAGGCTGCTTGGGGGTACCAATCCCTGTTTAATTTCAAACTAAAAAAAAAGGAACGTCCAATAACAAAAACTCGAGCACTTCAATGTGCGTCATCTTGCTAACCGATTGTCCTTTCTGTCGGACATCTTAGAAGGATGAAGCCCTGGTCTTGGGGTAGTGTAAAAGCCTGGTCAACATCTAAACGTGAGATGCCACCATCCTCATACATTGGGTAGGACCGGAAGGGGTGGGGCTTCGTTCTTTTCCATGCCCTCAAGGAGTGGCTTCTCGAGGCTGTGATTGAAGAAGGAGACCAGACTGTTACTCATCCCGAGGTGGCATTGCTTACTTACCTGGGAGACGACCCTCTAGCGTGCTTGCATGACAATGAAAATAACAAAACAAATGCTGTTTATATAGGAATTCAGAAATAATACATTTCAATTGACAAGTCTGATTACCTAAAACTAGTCTTAAATTTGGGACAAAGTTAGAAAACGAACACGTGGTGCGTCTAGCGGCTACGTTCATTGAAGAGGAAGTTTAATTTACTTCTTCCAAGAGTCAGTTATCCCATTTGTCTTCTTATTTAATACGCTACCGTGGCTGTCCGTTTGTCTGTCCAGGATTTGAACTCACCTGTAGCTCGCAAACCGTTTGACCTATTGACCTGAAATTTGGTACGCATATACTACATGACCTCTATTGTCCGCTTTCAGGTTGATGATTTTTATTACCGTATATACTCACGTATAAGAGAATAAGCAGAGAGCTGAGGAGACTTCGTGCCAGCAAAGCAGCGGGTCCAGATGGAGTATCGCCACGACTGCTGAAGGTCTGTGCATTGGAGCTGGGGAGTCCTCTACAGTGCATCTTCAACCTGAGCCTGGAACAGGGGAGAGTCCCGAGGCTTTGGAAAACATCTTGCATCACCCCAGTCCCAAAGGTATCACGTCCTAGTGAGCTGAATGACTTTCGGCCTTTTGCTCTGACATCACATGTTATAGAAGACCATGGAACGGCTGCTGCTTCACCACCTGAGGCCACAGGTTCAACACGCCCTTGACCCTCTGCAGTTTGCATATCAGGAGAAGGTGGGAGCGGAGGATGCCGTCATCTATATGCTACACCGATCCCTCTCCCACTTGGACAGATGCAGTGGTGCTGTAAGAATTATGTTTCTGGACTTCTCTAGCACCTTCAACACCATCCAACCTCTGCTCCTTAGGGACAAGCTGACAGAGATGGGAGTAGATTCATACCTGGTGGCATGGATCGTGGACTATCTTACAGACAGACCTCAGTATGTGCGTCTTGGGAACTGCACGTCTGACATTGTGGTCAGCAACACAGGAGCGCCGCAGTGGACTGTACTTTCTCCGGTCCTGTTCAGCCTATATACATCGGACTTCCAATACAACTTGGAGTCCTGCCACGTGCAAAAGTTCGCTGATGACACTGCTATCATGGGCTGCATCAGGAGTGGGCTGGAAGAGGAGTATAGGGACCTAATCAAGGACTTTATTAAATGGTGCGACTCAAACCACCTACACCTGAACACCAGCAAAACCAAGGAGCTGGTGGTGGATTTTAGGAGGACCAGACACCTCATGGACCCTGTGATCATCAGAGGTGACTGTGTGCAGAGGGTGCAGACCTATAAATATCTGGGAGTGCAGCTGGATGATAAATTGGACTGGACTGCCAATGCTGATGCTCTGTGTAAGAAAGGACAGAGCCGACTATACTTCCTTAGATGGCTGGCGTCCTTCAACATCTGCAATAAGATGCTGCAGATGTTCTATCAGTCAGTTGTGGCAAGTGCCTTCTTCTACGCGGTGGTGTGCTGGGGAGGCAGCATTAAGAAGAAAGACGCCTCACGCCTGGACAAACTGGTGAGGAAGGCAGGCTCTATTGTTGGCATTGAGCTGGACAATTTTTTCATCTGTGGCAGAGCGACGGGCGCTGAGCAGACTCCTATCAATTATGGAGAATCCACTGCATCCACTGAACAGGATCATCTCCACACAGAGGAGCAGCTTCAGCGACAGACTGCTGTCACCGTCCTGCTCCACTGACAGACTGAGGAGATCGTTCCTCCCCCAAACTATGCGACTCTTCAGTTCCACCCGGGGGGGTAAACGTTAACATTATACAAAGTTATTGTCTGTTTTTACCTGCATTATTATCAATCTTTAATTTAATATTATTTATTGTATCAGTATGCTGCTGCTGGATAATGTGAATTTCCCATTGGGATTAATAAAGTATCTATCTATCTATCTATCTATCTATCTATCTATCTATCTATCTATCTATCTATCTATCTATCTATCTATCTATCTATCTATCTATCTATCTATCTATCTATCTATCTATCTATCTATCTAAGTCGCGTCTTGAAACCCTAAAAATCGATCATAAAATTAGACCCCGACTTATTTATTTATTTATTTATTTTGTTATTTTTTGTTTCCTCCAATCTCACACCAGTTTCTCAGACACATTGAATTTTGTTGCAGCAGTGCAGTTACCAATTTCTTTCGGTACTTCAACGACATTTAATTTAAAACCAGCTTCATATTCTCTTCTGATCGAACACTCCATCATAGATAAGGGATGCTGTTCCAATAAAGGTGTATGAGGGTGTGAAACACAAATCGGTGCAAATGTTGCTTCGGA
This sequence comes from Erpetoichthys calabaricus, assembly GCF_900747795.2. NCBI lineage: Eukaryota > Metazoa > Chordata > Cladistia > Polypteriformes > Polypteridae > Erpetoichthys > Erpetoichthys calabaricus. The sequence goes on along the minus strand of NC_041399.2, from coordinate 211,859,822 downwards.
ATAATTCGGGTATTACCGTGTGGTCATGTAGGCACAATAGAGAGAGAGAGGGAGGGGTTAGGACCGCACGCTGATATGGCGCATTGCCGCACCCACATAGAAACAAAAGGCTGCGTGCTCCGTGGTTACTCTCTTAGGTGGGCAGGCGTTAGCATGTCATAATCTCTTGGACCAATAGTGTAAGTTTTCGCATTCGACTTATAAGACCGACATTATAAAATACCAGAAATTATACGTTAAAATCAAGTCCCAACTTATCTGCGAGTATATACAGTATTTTATTGTAGAATCAACTCTCGGCAGCGGGCGCATGTGTACGGGCACTATTCTCATTCCCTACCACCTTCGCCGTCACTTCCCCTACCTCTTCATATCCTCTTTAATAAAACCCCTGTGTGCGTCCAGGTGTCCGTGTGTGTGTGTCTTCTGGTGAAGTGTGCCTGCGCGGGGCACGGTGCGATACTTCAAAGGCTGCCTGATGCGTCACACAAGACAGAGAGGGCGGGACCTATAAAATATCGCACGGCCAATCCAATCGGATTTCAGTAAATGAGGTAAGATCTAAAACATAATGCATGAAAATCCAATCGTGTACTGAGGCGCGGAGACCAGCTTCCCCAAAGAGGTGGGATTAGTGTTTGTTGTTGTGCAAGTGTTCACTCTGATGATGTCAGATTTGCGATTAACAAACTTGGCCCGGTAAAGTGTAAAGTGTTTTCCTAAATATACGAATTTTCATGATATTACAATAGGATGACTTTTAAAAGTAGGTTTATTTTCGCGAACATATAATCTGTTGCTGGGGAGACGCCATACATACAATAATCAGCTGCATGCCAGCACAGATTAAAATTCTTGCTGGAGAGACGTATTGCTGTGAAAGAAAATTAAAGATACACAATACAGTGATGCATATTACAGCCACATACAAGCCAGTATTACTGTAACAGAAAATAGACGGTCCTTTGCCATTTAATATAGACTGTTCCTACTAATGTTTATGCACTACTATTCTAGCGCCCGTTATTGTAATGGGCTTAAAGCTCAGTTCCAAAATCAAAAGATAAATTTTGGAGATAAATAGGAAAATCTGGGTCCGTACTTAGCAAATTTTTGAAACTAAATCCCTAAAACTATAGCGCTACACTGTTGCAATTAGCAGGTTTTGAAGCTCAAAAATATTTTCGGCGCATGATCAACTGCTCCCCGTGTCTGTGTGGGTTTCCTCCGGGCGCTCCGGTTTCCTCCCACAGTCCAAAGACATGCAGGTTAGGTGGATTGGCGATTCTAAATTGGCTCTAGTGTGTGCTTGGTGTGTTTGTGTGTGTCCTGCGGTGGGTTGGCACCCTGCCCGGGATTGATTCCTGCCTTGTGCCCTGTGTTGGCTGGGATTGGTTCCAGCCGTCCCCCGTGACCCTGTGTTCGGATTCAGCGGGTTGGATAATGGATGGATGGATGGATGACCAACTGCATGAAAAGTCACAATCACGTGTTCACTAAATTTTACCAAAAGGTGTAATTAGCAGATTTTGGAACTCACATCTTCAATTCTTGAGGCTGATTGAAGACTTAAGTGCCAGCTTAAGTGAAAAATTAAAGAAAACGTACTAAGTAATTGCAACACCAACACGGACTTAATCAGTTTTAACACGAAAAGATGAAGACGAAAGAAGAGAAGAAGCGGGCCGCTAGGGTGGAGAAAAGAAGAGCTGCTCAGGAAGCAGCAAGCGCATCAACCTTTGAATACACAAATGATAAACGTACAGAGAAAGTTAAGTGTATTCAATGCACGTCATCGTACAGTATGCCATTACTGGTATTAAATATTTTTGTAACAGTGACTCATATTTGAAAATGATAGCAACACCAGAATTAGTCAAATTTGAACTTTGGCATTGGTACCAGCTTTTGGACCTCAGCAGTTTATTACAGTCGACCTCCGAAACTCGCGAATTGTGAAAAACTGCAAATTTTGGATGTGGTCAAAAAATGCCTATTTTTGTAGTTTAAACCCAAAATATGCCCTCAAGACTGTTTAATTTCATTTCAAACTCAGCTTAATACATCCATTCATTATCCAACCCACTATATCTTAACTACAGGGTCACGGGGGTCTGCTGGAGCCAATCCCAGCCAACACAGGGCACAAGGCAGGAAACAAACCCCGGGCAGGGTGCCAGCCAACCGCAGGCTTAATACATTACCCTAAAAAACAAGAATGTAAAGGTAAAACCATATATACTGTACAGTACTGTACTGCTATGTCTCCCGCAGTGCTAGAATGTAAAATCCCAATGTTACCCCTATATGTACTGGAATTCATGCAAGTGCATTTTCTTTGGTATAAGTAGGGTAAATACTTAATCATTTAATTTAATAAAAATACAGTAAAATGTACGGGTACTCACCAACAATGAATGATATTGATTGAAGATGATGATGATGAATTAGCTGTGCAGTACGATGAAGGTATGTAGTGAAGATAATGACTGCACAGCAAAGCAGAGGATTTACAGCTCCTCAGGTGGAGTCTCTTCTTCAGGTCCTTCAGGAGGAGTCGAATCTTCTGACGGGTCTTCTTCTACTGCTGGCTGTTCTTGACAGACAGACAGACAGACAGACAGACAGACAGACAGACAGACAGACAGACAGACAGACAGACAGACAGATAGATAGATAGATAGATAGATAGATAGATAGATAGATAGATAGATAGATAGATAGATAGATAGATAGATAGATAGATAGATAGATAGATACTTTATTAATCCCCAAGGGGATATTCACATACTCCAGCAGCAGCATACTGATAAAAAACAATATTAATTAAATAGTGATAAAAATGCAGTGCAAGTTAAAAAATGTAACATACAACAGACAATATCATTGTATAATGTTAACGTTTACCCCCCCGGGTGGAACTGATAGGCTTGAAGATCATTGTGATGGGAAGTTGTGGCATAACTTTTTAGTTCCCGGAGCAAATCCAGTAGTTCAGCCTTCTCCTGGAGTGTCTTAAACTTTTTCTGGTGCTTCGGTTCATTGCCAGAAGCCTTAGAAGATGCAGGGCGTTTGTGCGGCATCTTATGTCTTTAAGAAGAACAAAACGAAAAACACGAGAACACTCGGTGCAACCCTCGAGAGAGCTACACGTGGTAAACTGTTATGATATGGGAATGCTGGGCTGCATCTGCCGGAGATGCGTTACAGGGCAGCAGCCAATCAGCAGCAAGGAGAAATGAATAACGCTCTTGGATTGGCTACTTTCATCATCCCAAGCCGCGTTTTCCTCTACGGTTGCTTTGTGTTCTCTCTACAGCAGTGTTTCCCAAACTCGGTCCTGGGGACCCCCTGTGGCTGCAGGTTTTTGCTCCAACCAGATTCTCTTTTTAATTGAACTCCTGGGCTAATTAAGTGAACTGATATTTCCCAAGTTCTGTGTTTAGGGAACAATATAGAAATTAGAAAACTAAGTTTGCAAAAAAAAAAAAAATTCAAATGTACCAAGCAGTTATATAGGAATAATGTATTTTTTTCTTTTTAACAGTATTTTCATCTTGATTTTCATTCTACTTTTCTAGGTATTCTAATTGTTTAATTAATCCATTATTTAGTAATTAGTGGGTCTGACTCTGAAGTAGTTGCAGCCTTTGATTTTTCAGTGTTGTTTGCCAGCGTGTCTGCTCTGCTCATTTTAAATTGTCATTATTAAGATGCAAGGAAGGGTGAAAACTGCACAGAGAAAGGGCAAAATATAATGAAATCAACAAAAGAGAGTTAAGCATTTAAATCTATAGCAAAAGCAGAAATGTTTCTAAATGTCTTATGAATGTAAAAATCATGATGCTGTACTTTTCTGAATGTCGAATAAAAGAAAAAAAATACCAGCTAATTAAATGAGATCAGTGTGTTATCAGGTTGTTGTCACTGATTAGGAATCCGGTTGGAACAAAAACCTGCAGCCAAAGTGGGGCCCCAGGACCAAGTTTGGGAAACACTGCTGTACAGTACAGTATTGCCACGAAAAAAGCCATTAAAAAAATTGTGGAGGATATTTGCGGTTTCCGTTAACAATTAAGGAGGAAGGAGAATCCGCGAACGACTGAGGACTGAGGTGTGCTGTATATGAGAAAGGTTTGAAGGATTTGGAAAACTAAAGCATCAGGCGTGTGACATTTGATATTTGACTTATTGTGACTTGTCTGTTAGTCCTTGTTTTGTCTTGGTAGAGTGTTATTTTGCTCTACTTTCCCCTTTTGTATTATTAATATGTAGCCTTTGTCAGAATGTCTCAGATCTCACAGACTTACTATTGTTTCTAAGGTATTGTACCGTATAACTTCTCCCCACCTTCCCTTCTACATTTATAACCTCAGACAATTAGGTGTAGTTAAAGACAAGCAGGAGTTAAGTTACACTTTAAATAATCTATTATTGATAAAATTCATAAATAATAACAATAAGCAAAATACAAGTGAACACTGGTAACCATACAACCTGATAAATGCTGATGTTTAGTTTCAGGCAGCACACAGACTTGTAGTTATTTTAAATGTCTCTAGTTAAGGCCTCATTTTTGGTCAAGTTGGTCATGCCTGTCTCAATATGGCTGCCAGGTTGTGCTCCTCATGGCAATGGTGTGACAGAGAGATGCTTCTTCATGGTGATGTTTGTAAGAGAGAGGGAGGGGTAAAGCAATCAAATTTATACAGTCTCTGCCCAAACCCTACAGCCAATAGGGTGTCATGGTACTTAATGGCTTAAGGCAACTTTAAACCAATGGGGGCACACAATACCTTTCACACACTCCCTATACCCCCAACCCAACTGTTTGTTGAGCTGATGCTTGCCAGCTAGGCATTCTGGCTTTCCTGTGGGGGTTGATTGAAAGAGTCCTGCACAGGACCACTTGCCAAACTGGTTTCAGGCAGTTCCCCCAAACCTGCCATAAAATTACAAAGAGACTCAGTTCTAAAATTTGCAGTGTTGGGTTCTTAACCATCAAACCATTGCTGTTCTTATCAATGATAAATGTTATAAGTTACAAATAAAGACATACAAAATATTTATCAACTTATATGCAATATTTCACACCACAACAATCCTAATACTCTTCATAAGTGTCAGTAGTGAAGAGCAAAGAACTGCAAGTTCGTTTCGCTGTGTATGTTTGGCGAAATCACAAAAATGTTCGGAAAGTTTCCCTAACTGCGTGAAATGCATTGATGTAAATGTGCATTTCAACTTGGGATTAATAAAGTATCTATCTATCTATCTATCTATCTATCTATCTATCTATCTATCTATCTATCTATCTATCTATCTATCTATCTATCTATCTATCTATCTATCTATCTATCTATCTATCTATCTATCTAAATGTAGAAGGAGGAAGTGAACCAGTTTCGAGGGAACTATAATGGTACAGTGGTCTTTTAGTCATCCCAGGGGGCTATTGAAGCGTCTGCTGACTAAGCTGGACTGATTATTGTGTCCAAAAATGTGATCTGAGCTGTGAAGCAGCAGTGCTAACCGCTATGCCACTGTGCCTCAAAGAACAAAAGATGCAGACGGGATGATGACCAGGCCACACCCATTCAGAAGCCATTCCCCCTCCCAAAAAGCTTCTATTTGATTTATGTTAATCATCAGTTGTCAATCATTTGAGCCACTCCCCTCCAAGGGGATTCGCCTTAGATGGATCTTCAATCAATCGAGCCGCGCTAAACTTCAATAGGGACCATTAATCGATCGTCAATGACTTGAACTGTTGGCTTGCCCACCCAGTTGCTTTTAGCCCCCTACACTTTGCAATTTCTGGGACTGGTTTGTTTCATTGTTTGCCGTTTGCAGCACTGGGTACAGCAGGAATGTCTTTATTATTTCTGATCCATCTGCGCAGAAACTTTACACTTTTTCTTCCATCAAGAAGATTAAAAACTCGTAAATATTAATAAACCTTTCTTTATTTTTATTAGTATTATTGTTATTTAACAGGTTCTGATACTGATGGGAGGAAGGGGATAGCCACTTTTAAGACTGGTTTAGCAAAGCGGCTGCACATGGCTAATTATGCATTCAAATTAGCCATGTGGTGCTGCACAGAGACTGATAGACATTGTGAGGGATGGCTGGCAGTTTATCCCAGCCAACACCCCCAGGCTGCTATAGGGAGTCCTTCCTGCAGCATAGAGGTGCCCCAAATTCCCGCAGGGCATTATGGACAATGGAGTTCGGATGCACAGCCCTGCTGGATTCCATGGGGGCCACCAGGAGACATTGCAGGGAGGCACAACTGTTTTTGTTATAGCCCGGAAGTACATGGGAATGGAAGACATGAAGTACTTCCAGGCTGAAGAAAAGGAGAGTTTCCCATCTGACCTGGAAGTGCTATGAAATCACATGGACTGAGGGACAGAAGCACTTCTGGGTCAAGGAATATAAAAGGACTGTGGGAAACCCCAGCAGACTGAGCCGGAGTTGGGAGGGAGTGCGACAGAGCTGCTGGGAGGAGTGGAGGATTTGTTATTTGTGATTATAGTGGAGGTGGAGGTGCTTTTGTTATAATAAATTCATCATTGAGAATTTGACCTGGTGTTTTGGCGTATTGTCTGCGGGTTAGGAGGTGCGACAGCGTCCCCTACTGTCACAACATATACACAAGTGCACAGGGACCATCCTTACAACAACAACAGCATTTATTTCCAGATCACGTTTTCATACAAATGATAGAGATCAGAGTGCTTTACAAGATGAAGAAAGAAAAAATATAAAAATAAAATTAGGCAATACTAATTAATACAGAATAAAGTAAGGTCCGATGGCCAGGGAGGACAGAAGAAACAAAAAAAACTCCAGAGGGCTGGAGGAATAAAAAAATCTCTAGGGGTTCCAAGGCCACGAGACCACCCAGACCCTACTAAACACTTATACAGTATGTAGGCGGCAATACTTGTATTATTCTTCTTGTATTATTCTCATTATGAGAAGCTCATCTACCCCTCAAATTAAGAAATTGCAAGTATTCTCTTTTATTATCGTATTATGCATCGGCAAAGCAGATGGGCAGCAACCTTACAGTACGCATGAAAGTTCTGCGCCCGGCTGCCACAACTCCGTGATGTCACGCTGGCCTTGCAAGGCATCATGGGTCGTGGCAAAAAGAAAATATTTGTCTAAGCCTGCGGCATGGTGCGTCTCCAGGAATATATTCTCCAAACACCTTCATCGCCGAACACAACATATTCATTGCGGAAAAAACGCTTTGACGAATTTCACCGATTAGCAGTATTGTCCGGCAAAAGTCTTCTCCATGTTCACTAATGCAAACGTCACAACCCTGACACAGATTTCTGTGTATTGTTTCAGAAGCATTTGTGCGAATGAAAACAATCCCGAATTGTCTTAGTAACTAGTAGTCCATGTGACGATGATATGATGATGTCTGAGATTTTGTTTTTTGTATTGCATTTAAGCAGTGTTTATTTTCCAGTTCCTCTGTGAATCAAGTATATTAAGATAAAGCAGGAAGCCCATGATAATTGTATCATTCTTTATATACACTGTGGTCCTGCACTGGCTGGTAACAACAATAAATGTTGGGGTGCCATCCCAGCTGTCCCCGTTTACTTCAAAAAATGGCACTCGATGTCATGACCACAGAAAGAAATGTCACCTTCTGGCGTTCTTAACAGAAAAGCTCTGCCTGTCAAGGCTTCTTGTTACTCTTGGCTCTCCGGTTAACAAGTGACGCTTTCTTCTGGGAGGCAGGGCTTTTATGGACTGGGGGCGGAGTCAGTTACCCTCACTGGGCGGTTTCTCAGTACTGTGGAGGCAAAGGAAGACAATGCAGTTAGCGGTGGCGCCCCCTGTTGCCCAGCTGTGGTATTACAAAGACCCTTTGACACTCATATGTGACAACTCCCAAGTCATAAAAGCATCCCCCACCCCTCTCCACTGTGTGTTGTTACATCCCCCTCTCTTTTCCACGTGAAATTCAAGCCCAGCTTCGATTTCAACATTATACAATTTAGGATAATGACATTTTTAAAGTCTTTATATACGATTCCACATGATCTTCTAGTAGCCTGGAAGCTTCCTTGTGAAATATTAACTGTTCAACTGATAAGTGATACAATTTAGTTTTAGAACAGCAGGTGCTGCAGTCTCGTAATTATAACAGAATTTTTCTTTTACAGGTTTTTGATTGTACTCGGATGTTTAATTCTGGCTATCTTGACGACCTTTAAGGAATATGAAGAGGACTCTGCAGACTGGCTCCTCATACTAGTAAGATAAAATGACGATTTTCTTTGTTATTCTCATCTGGAAACAGACACACCACCAAATCCTCACATAGCTATTATCCTTCAGTTAAAATGGCCGACTCTCTGAGCTTCTGTTCATATTTTTCAATGGTGGATTCTGAATCCTTCACTTTCTGCACACTTTATTGTGTTGTGGATTTATTTTAAATAGATAAATTTGCCATTTTTGCCCATCAAACTCCAGTCAATAACCCATCATGATAAAGTGAAAACATGTTTTTGGAAAGGTTTGCAAATTTAATAAAGATTAAAATTTGAAATTTCTTACTCACATCAGTATTCAGACCTTTAATTAAGTACTTACGGCGGCATGGTGGCGCAGTGATAGTGCTGCTGCCTCGCAGTTAGGAGACCCGGGTTCGCTTCCCGGGTACTCCCTGCGTGAAGTTTGCCTGTTGTCCCCGTGTCTGCGTGGGTTTCCTCCCACAGTCCAAAGACATGCAGGTTAGGTGCATCGGTGATACTAAATTGTCCTTGGTGTGTGGGTGTGTGTGTGCCCTGCGGTGGGCTGGCGCCCTGCCCGGGGTTTGTTGGCTGGAATTGGCTCCAGCAGACCCCCGTGACCCTGTGGTTAGGATATAGCGGGTTGGATAATGGATAGATGGAATTACAGTTAGGTCCATAAATATTTGGACAGAGACAACTTTTGTCTAATTTTGGTTCTGTACATCACCACAATGAATTTTAAATGAAACAACTCCGATGCAGTTGAAGTGCAGACTTTCAGCTTTAATTCAGTGGGGTGAACAAAACGATTGCATAAAAATGTGAGGCAACTAAAGCATTTTGTGAACACAATCCCTTCATTTCAGGGGCTAAAAAGTAATTGGACAATTGACTCAAAGGCTATTTCATGGGCAGGTGTGTGCAAGTCCGTCGTTATGTCCTTATCAATTAAGCAGATAAAAGTCCTGAAGTTGATTTGAGGTGTGGTGCTTGCATGTGGAAGATTTTGCTGTGAACAGACAACATGTGGTCAAAGGAGCTCTCCATGCAGGTGAAAGAAGCCATCCTTAAGCTGCAGAAACAGAATAAACCCATCTGAGAAATTGCTCCAATATTACGAATGGCAAAATCTACAGTTTGGTCCATCCTGAGAAAGAAAGCAAGCACTGGTGAACTCAGCAACGCAAAAAGACCTGGACGTCCACGGAAGACAACAGTGGTGGATGATCGCAGAATCATTTCCATGGTGAAGAGAAACCCCTTCACAACAGCCAACCAAGTGAACAACACTCTCCAGGGGGTCGGCGTATCGATATCCAAGTCTACCATAAAGAGAAGACTGCATGAAAGTAAATCCAGAGGGTGCACTGCAATGTGCAAGCCACTCATAAGCCTCAAGAATAGAAAGGCGAGATTGGACTTTGCTAAAGAACATCTGAAAAAGCCAGCAGAGTTCTGGAAAAACATTCTTTGGACAGATGAAACCAAGATCAACCTCTACCAGAATGATGGCAAGAACAAAGTATGGAGAAGGTGTGGAACAGCTCATTATCTAAAGCATAGCACATCATCTGTAAAACACGGTGGAGGGAGGCAGTGTGATGGCTTGGGCGTGCATGGCTGCCAGTGGCACTGGGACACTCGTGTTTATTGATGATGTGACACAGGACAGAAGCAGCCGAATGAATTCTGAGGTGTTCAGAGACATACTGTCTGCTTCAATCCAACTAAATACAGCAGTCAAATTGATTCATGATACAGATGGACAATGACCCAAAACATACAGCCAAAGCAACCCAGGAGTTCATTAAAGCAAAGAAGTGGAAAATTCTTGAATGGCCAAGTCAGTCACCTGATCTTAACCCAACTGAGCAGGCATTTCACTTGTTGAAGACTAAACTTCAGACAGAAAGGCCCACAAACAAACAGCAACTGAAAGCCGCTGCAGTAAAGGCCTGGCAGAGCATTAAAAAGGAGGAAACCCAACATCTGGTGATGTCCAGGAGTTCAAGACTTCAGGCTGTCATTGCCAGCAAAGGGTTTTCAACCAAGTATTAGAAATGAACATTTGATTTCCAGTTTTTTAATTTGTCCAATTACTTTTGAGCCCCTGAAATGAAGGGATTGTCTTCACAAAATGCTTTAGTTGCCTCACATTTTTATGCAATCGTTTTGTTCACCCCACTGAATTAAAGCTGAAAGTCTGCACTTCAACTGCATCGGAGCTGTTTCATTTAAAATTCATTGTGGTGATGTACAGAAGCCCAGCCCATTGGTTCGAGCCCAGACGTGACATCACAGGGGCCGGTGCCGGCAAGGTCTCCTTCCATAGGCTCGGTCCCGGAAGTGACGTCAAGAGGGCCAGGTGGAATCTCCCGTGAATGGTCTGCAGGAAAGGGAGAAAAAGAGTCAGTGCACTCTGTCACATCTCGGTATGCCTCGGAACTGCCCTCACTCAAGCCCTTTAGCTGCCTCCCATGCGCACGTGTGTGACACCATTTAAAATGAAATCTATGACACAATAAAGTGTGTAGAAAGGGAAGGGGTCTGGAGAATCAACTGCATCTGTCCAGTCTGTCTAAAATCCATCCATCCATCCATTTTCCAATCCGCTGAATCCGAACAACAGGGTCACGGGGGTCTGCTGGAGCCAATCCCAGCCAACACAGGGCACAAGGCAGGAACCAATCCCGGGCAGGGTGCCAACCCACCGCAGCTGTCTAAAATTTGTTAAGGTTTTGTTCTCCTATTGTAAAGTGCATTGTTTTATGTCCATCTAGAACCTTCTTAGACCGCAGCCCTCATCCCTTCAAAAATGAAATAAGAATCGCAAAAATACATTTGGGCTACACATTTATTTATTTATTTTTCTACTAGGAAACCTTCACCATTTTCATATTTGGAGCAGAGTTTGCTTTGAGGATTTGGGCTGCAGGCTGCTGCTGCAGATACAAAGGATGGAGAGGGCGTCTGAAATTTGCCAGGAAGCCTTTGTGTATTTTAGGTAATTACAGTGTAAATTCATTTCTTAATTTGTTTGCTTTGCTGCCTGCTTATTTGTTTATAAATATACTTGCTGTGCTACCCATCTAAGATGGGTTGAAACCTAAATAATCAACGTAGACATCGGTATTAATGTTTGCTTTGCACCATCTATTGGAATGTATGTATTGTAACGTATATACTGTAGTAATAAAATTAATTGCATTTGTCTTTCCGACAGATAACGCATCACCAACATTTGTCAAAATAAAATGCATTATTGCAAATGTTTGTGATGCACCATCTGTTGGAGTGACAAATGCAATGCTTTTTATTGCTACAAATGTTTGTGATGAGCCATCTATTGGAGTGAAAAATGCAATGCATTTCATTACTACAAATGTTTGTGAGAATAACAGAGACATAACAGCCGGACGAGTACATACAGTACACAGACACTTGTTCATTTATTAAGGTGGACTAGCTGTGCTACCCTGTGCTACGGGTTGAATTCTAAGTAATCAATGTAGACCTCAGCATTAATGTTGGCTGTGCACCATCTATTGGAATGCATTTTATTTGTGATGTGCCATCAGTTGGAATGCTAAACACAATGCATATGTCTCTGTTATAGTGGCAGCCTTTTCAGCAGCTCCGTGTATCAGTATGCTGCTGCTGAAGAATGTGAATTTCCCATTGGGATTAATAAAGTATCTATCTATCTATCTATCTATATGCCATTTTGTATGGGATTCATAAAAGCTCATGCACCATCTGTTGGAATTACAGAATTACAAATGTCCATCCATCCATCCATTATCCAACCTGCTATATCCTAACTACAGGGTCACAGTGGTCTGCTGGAGCCAATCCCAGCCAACACAGGGCGCAAGGCAGGAAACAAACCCCGGGCAGGGTGCCAGCCTACCTCAGGGAATTACAAATGCAATGCATTTTATTACTACAAATGTTTCTGATGTGCCATCTACTGGAATGACAAATGCAATGTATTTTATTACTGCAAATGTTTGTGATGTGCCATTTGCCATGTGCCATTCCATTTGTGGGAATAACAGAGACATAGTAGCTGGACGAGTGCACACATACACAGACGCTTGTCCATTTATTAAGGTGGACTAGATGTGCTACCTGGTTAAGACGGGTTGCCATCTAATTGGTCAGCGTAGGCCTCAGTGTTAACATTGGCCGAGTACCATCTATTGGAATGCATTTTATTTGTGATGTGCCATCTATTGGAATGACAAATGCAATGTATATATCTCTGTTATATACCATTGTGTATGAGATTCATAAAAGGTAAAGCACTATATCTTGGAATTACAATGCAATGCATTTTATTACTACAAATGTTTTTGATGTGCCGTCTGTTGAGACGACAAATGCAATGCATTGCACTACCACAAATGTTTGTGATATGCCATCTACTGGAATGACAAATGCAATGTATATGTCTCAGTTATTTGCCATTTTGTGTGGGATTGATAAAGATGAGTTAATGTTTGTGATGCACCATCTGTTGGAATGAAAAATGCATAGCATATGTCTCTGTTATATGCCATTTTGTGTGGGTTTCATAAAAGATGAGTTAATGTTCGTGATGTGCCATCTGTTGGAGTGACAAATGCAATGCATTTTATTACTACAAATGTTTCTGATATGCCATGTGTTGAGATGACAAATGCAATGCATTACCACAAATATTTGTGATATGCCATCTACTGGAATGACAAATTTTATGTAAATGTCTCAGTTATTTGCCATTTTCTGTGGGATTGATAAAAGATGAGTTAATGTTTGTGATGCACCATCTGTTGGAATGAAAAATGCAACGCATATGTCTCTGTCATATGCTATTTTGTGTGGGTTTCATAAAAGATGAGTTAATGTTTGTGATGCGCCATCTGTTGGAGTGACAAATGCAATGCATTTTATTTCTACAAATGTTTACCGTCTGTTGGAATGACAGAGACCTAGCAAACGGATTGGCATACAGATACATAGACACACTGACACTCTTCCTTTTATTAAGGTGGATTACTTCATAATTACTAGGTGGCATAACTGTCCAGGGGAAGGCCACCAATTTACAAATATATATTAATGCATGCATGGTTGTATGAATGCATTTAGCATGTAATGAGAAAGAATGCTTATATATTAACTCTAAACACTCATAATAATAATACCGTGGAGATCAACAATATACTGTACAAAGTGGTAATCAGTGCTGCTCCCTGGTGATTACATAGGAGACTACTGGCCCCAGCTTTCTTATTTGTGGCCACAAGCTGCCAGATCTCAGTAGAAGGTCTTGGCTTGTTTGGCCAGCCATCTATGGTCTCCATGTCTTTCTTTGGGCCCCTCGGGTAACACTGTGCAAGATCACAGCAGTAGAGCTGGCATGTGCATGAGGAGCGTAAATGTGTTTGCATACAAGACTGTAAAGTCGAGATACCCCACAATCCCGACTTTCTCAGAGGGGCCTTTTTTTTTCAGAGCAAATCTGGTCACCCTAATATTACCCCCCACCAACTTAAGGACCTAATTTATTAACTTTTATTTTTCCTTTCCTGCAGATATCTTTGTACTTATCGCCTCAGTGCCAGTTGTGGCAGTACGAAACCAAGGGAATGTATTGGCCACCTCTTTAAGAAGTCTGCGTTTTCTACAGATTTTACGGATGCTTCGAATGGACAGGAGGGGAGGAACGTGGAAGCTTTTAGGTTCAGCCATATATGCACACAGCAAGGTAACTAACCTACTTATTCTGTCACTTGCATGTCACTAATCCTTTAAACTGTAAATGTAAATGACACATTTAGTTAATTCTTTCGTATTTAACCGCTGAGAGGTGTGGACACTAGAGGGCACTGTTGCTCCTCAAACCCAACACGACAGACACTTGGCACAAATTAAAAGCACAATGATTTGTTTCATTTTGAGGAAAACCCTTCGTAGTGCTTTCCACCGTCACAGCCACAAGTAACAAGGCACACAAGTGTTTCTCTCCGTCTCTTTTTCTCTTCCACTCCTCCCAGCAAGCTCCGACTGGATTTAAGGTGGTTCCGTTTATTTTGGCCAACCCATAAATACTTTCTAGTCTTCCGCCCACATGGCCTGCCAGCACTTCCAGGTCAGGCAATAACCTCGTCTCGTACAAGTCCTCCACAGCATCCCCTGGCGGTACCCATGGATCCCAGCAAGAATTGAGATAAAGAACTCCAAGTCCCATATTGCCCTGCGGGATTCTGGGACACCACTGTAATCCCGGAGAGCTGCCATCTAGCATCTCAGGGGAGGCAGTGTCCTAAAGAAGGTGCCTTCCCACATCCTGGCCAGGTTGGGCTGCCGATCATCTCTTACAGAGGTCACTTCAGGTTGTCCATTTTGGCTGCAGTATTTTCCTCTTTTACATGTCCTAAAGGCAGTGTGAATTCCAGGCGTTCATGGCTGTCTGCTGGCACACATATGTGTCCAGGGGTCCCCAGATCAGCTTGAATGAGGTAGGCTAACACCACTCCAGGATGAGAGGGGGCTCTGTCGCCAGCAGTAACCCATTTTTTCTCCACAGCCCAGAGGAGACGCCCAGTAAGGCCACTCCCACCCAACTGGAACAAGTCCCACCCCTTTCAACCAATCCACCATATAAAGTGACAGACGTAAAGGTGTTTTCGACGGATCTCAACATTTTAGGCTCCCCTTATACCGAAAACATCGATGTCTCGATGATGGGTGTGTGTGTGGCTGTGTGTCACAGTTTTTTTGAGGACGGTCTAGAACTAATACGGCTGGATGGAAAAAAATTCCAAACTTTAAATTTAAGCCTGTTATGAGATGACGATGTGCTGGTTAGTTTTTGAGCCAAATTGTGCAAGACAAAGAGGCACTCTAGAGGAGCCCTCTTCTTCTTCTTCTTCATCTTCTTATTTCAGCTGCCCCCATTAGGGGTTGCCACAGCAGATCATCTTTTTCCGTATCTTCCTGTCCTCGTCATCTTGCTCTGTCACCCCCATCACCTTCATGTCCTCTCTCACCACATCCATAAACCTTCTCTTAGGCCTTCCTCTCTTCCTCTTGCCTGGCAGCTCTATCCTTAACATCCTTCTCCCAATATACTCAGCATCTCTCCTCTGCGCATGTCCAAACCAACGCAATTTCGCCTCTCTGAGTTTGTCTCCCAACCAGCCAACCTGAGCTGACCCTCTAATGTCCTCATTTCTAATCCTGTCCATCCTCGTCACACCCAATGCAAATCTTGGCATCTTTAACTCTGCCACCTCCAGCTCTGTCTCCTGCTGTCTGGTCAGTGCCACCGTCTCCAGCCCATATAACATAGCTGGTGTCACTACTGTCCTGTAGACCTGCCCTTTCACTCTTGCTGATACCCGTCTGTCACAAATCACTCCTGACACTCTTCTCCACCCATTCCACCCTGCCTGCACTCTCTTCTTCACTTCTCTTCCACAATCCCCATTACTCTGTACTGTTGATCTCAAGTATTTAAACTCATCCACCTTCGCCAACTCTACTCCCTGCATCTTCACCATTCCTCTGACCTCCCTCTTATTCACACACATGTATTTCGCCGTGGTGGTCCTACTGACCTTCCACCTCTCCAGGGTCTCCTCAACCTGCTCCCTACTATCGCTCCAAATCACAATGTCATCAGCAAACATCACAGTCCATGGGGACTCCTGTCTAATCTCGTCTGTCAACCTGTCCATCACCATTGCAAATAAGAAAGGGCTCAGAGCCGATCCCTGATGTAATCCCACCTCCTCCGTCACTCCTACCACAGACCTCACCACGGTCACACTTCCCTCAAACATATCCTGTACAACTCTTACGTACTTCTCTGCCACTCCTGACTTCCTCATACAATACCACAGCTCCTCTCAGTCACCCTGTCATCTGCTTTTTCCAGGTCCACAAAGACGCAATGCAACTCCTTCTGACCTTATCTAAACTTCTCCATCAACATCCTCAGAACAAACATGGCATCTGTGGTGCTCTTTCTTGGCATGAAACCATACTCACTGGTAGAGGAACCCTCAAATACCTTAATTCTGCAATGAATTATGAATTCTTCTCATCAAATGCTATCATAATGACATATTTTATTTTATATTTTAATATTAATATAATTTAATATTTTTTAATAAAAAATAAAAATATTATATTTTATATTTTATATTGACATCACTCATTTTAAACACAGGAGCGCCGCAGGGCTGTGTGCTTAGCCCCCTCTTGTTCACCCATGACTGTGTTGCAAAACACGGCACAAACACCATCATCAAGTTTGTGGACGACACAACCATCATAGGCCTTATCACTGACAACGATGAGACGGCCTACAGAGAGGAGGGTGCTGGCACTGAGTAATTGGTGCCTGGATAACAACTTGTCTCTTAATGTCAGCAAAACCAAGGAGATGATCGTGGACTATCGGAAACAACAAGGTGGAGAACACCAGGCCATCTACATAAGCGGCGTAGAAGTTGAAAGGGTTATAAGGCTTCAAGTTCCTCGGAGTAAACATCACCGAGGATCTCTCGTGGACCCTTCACATAGACACTGTGGTCAGGAAAGCTCGCCAGCGGCTCTACTTCCTGAGGAGGCTGAGGAAGTTTGGCATGAATGCCAACATCACCTCAAAGTTTCACAGGAGTGTGTCGAGAGTCTGCTGATGGGCTGCATTACCGTCTAGTATGGGAGCTGCTCTGCCAGCAGCTGGAAATCACTACAGAGAGTTGTGAAGGCAGCAGAGCACATCATGGGCAAGAGTCTCCCTGCCATTTAAGACATTTACCTTCATTGGTGCTTGCATAAGACAAGCAGCATCATAAAGGACCACAGCCATCCAGCACGCCAGCTGTCCCCAAAGTCTTACTGTCCACCACACTACTTGGTCGCTTATTCCAAGTGTCTATCGTTCTTTATGTAAAGAAAAACTTCCTAATGTGTGTGCGAAATTTACCCTTAACAAATTTCCAACTGTGTCCCCATGTTTCTGATGAACTCACTTTAAAATAGCAGTCTCGATCCACTGGACTAATTCCCTTCATAATTTTAAATACTTCAGTCAGGTCTCCTCTTAATCTTCTTTTACTTAAACTGTAAAGGCTCAGCCCTTTTAATCTTTCCTCATAATTCAACTCCTGTAGCCCTGAATCAGCCTAGTCGCTCTTCTCTGGACCTTCTCTAGTGCTGTTATGTCCTTTATTGAGCCTGGAGACCAAAACTGCACACAGGACTCCAGATGAGGCCTCACCAGTGTGTTATAAAGCTTGAGCAGAACCTCCTGTGACTTGTACTCCACGCATCAAGGCGCTATATAACCTGACATTCTGTTAGCCTTCTTAATGGCTTCTGAACACTGTCAGAAAGTCGATAGCTTAGAGTCCACTACAACTCCTAAATCCTTCTCATAAGGTGAACTCTCAATTTTCAGACGGCCCATTGTGTATTCAAACCTCACATTTTAACTTCCTACATGTAACATCTTACATTTATTGACATTAAATGGTTAACAGGTTCAACTCCTTCAATCTTTCCTCATAACTCATCCCCTGTACTCCTTGAATCAGCCTAGTTGCTCTTCTCTGGACCTTCTCTAGTGCTGCTATGTCCTTTTTGTAGCCTGGAGACCCAAACTGCACACAGGACTCCAGATGAGGCCTCATCAGTGTGTTATAAAGCTTGAGCAGAACCTCCTGTGACTTGTACTCCACGCATCAAGGCGCTATATAACCTGACATTCTGTTAGCCTTTGTGGCACGCTGCTGGGGGTGGTACCCAGCCGGGACGCCCGAGAGGCTCCTCCGGACCACGCGGGGGTGACTGCCCTGGTTGCGTTGGGGACCACGGGTGCAGGGCTTGGAAGCCCAATCCTGTAGGGGCCCGTGGTCACCGCCAGGTGGCGCCCCGGTGCCTGGAGAGCCCTAGACCTCAGGACTTCCGCCACACCCGGAAGTGCTGGGGGGAAGAAGAACGGGGACACCTGGAGGGCTTCCGGGTGCGCAGCCGGCACTTTCGCCACACAGGGGAGTGTCAGCGGAGGAGTGTCGGGAAGCACCTGGAGCACATCCGGGTGTGCATAAAAGGGGCCTCCTCCCTGCAGACAGGGAGGAGGTGGACAAGAGTCTTGTTGGAGAGGAGTGCAGGCAGCCTGAAAGAGGCAGGCACTGGAGATAGAGGCCTGGACTTTGGGGGATTGGTGCTGGAGGCACTGGGTTTGTGCAAATCTAAATACTGTATATATTGTATAATAAACGTGTGTTGTGTGCAAACACAATGTCCGTCTGTCTGTGTCCGGGTTGCTTCTCACACCTTCTTAATGGCTTCTGAACACTGTCTGGCCATTGACATTGTCGAGTCCACTACGACTCCTAAATTCTTCTTACGGGATGAACTTTTGATTTTCAGACCTCCTATCGTGTATTCACATTTTTACTTCCTACATATAACACTTTACATTCACTGACATTAATTGTCATTTGCCACAAATCTGCCCAAGCCTGTCTGCTGTCCAAGTCCTGAAATCAGCCTAGTCGCTCTTCTCTGGACCTTCTCTCGTGCTGCTATGTCCTTTTTGTAGCCTGGAGACCAGAACTGCACACAGGACTCCAGATGAAGCCTCACCAGTGTGTTATAAAGCAGATCCTCCTGTGACTTGTGCTCCACACATCAAGGCGCTATATAACCTAACATTCTGTTTGCCTTCACATGTCTTTCATGAAGTAAATAAACCAATATTTAAAATGCTATGGCTTTCAAAACGGTTAACTACAGTTAAGTCCCCAATCCCACTTGAGTGCAACTGCCACGGTGGACATTAATGGTTTGTGTGCATGGAGCTCAATCATTTGCTTGGGGACTGCAAAGAGTCTCTCGGGTTCTAGTTGTAAAAACGGTCCTCTCTTCATTTCAGGAGCTGATCACAGCCTGGTACATTGGATTTCTGTCGCTCATTCTTGCCTCGTTCCTCGTTTACCTTGTTGAGAAAGACGACGTCGTCATGGATATCACGAGTTCACCTACTGGAAGTCCCAACCACAGCCAGGACTTTGACACTTATGCCGATGCTCTCTGGTGGGGCTTGGTAAGAATCATTAAATGCTTTTACTTCTTCATTGTGTATACTTTTTTCCTTTCCTATGCCTGTTTTATCCATTCATTTTAATGTTCCAGATATATAAATCATGGTATATAACATACATAGATTACGTTTTCTGACAAGGCTAACATTTTAATGCATTTACACATTTTTAGGCATCCACACTTTGACTTCTTTTAGTGTGAAGTTTGTTTCTGCTGAGTTGACTATGCGTACCACAACTATTTACACTTAGTGACCACTTTATTAGCTTTCACCTGTGTGACCAGTAAGAGGCATCTCACAGCCCCCAGGCTCTTGATGTAACTCCTCCAAACACAGTCCTGGGTCTAAAATATAATATTTTGTATTATACAGAATGCCTCTGTACACATTTCTCTTTTCACAATCCTTTCTCTTTATTAGTTCTCTCTTTCTTGTCTACTCCTTCACTCCTCCCGGGTGAGTTTTGTCCAACTCCATTCTCGATTCTCACTCACCTAGGGAAAGTGGAGTGGCTCTTTTACAGACCAGACCTGGGAACATGTCTGGTTCAGCCTTATGACCATTACAGAGCACTTCTAGGTCAGGTGGAGCCTCTCCTTGATAGGGCAGCCTGCTCCCAACAGCCCCCTTCAGTGACATCCAAGGATCCCAACAGGGATGCCAACCAGAACTACAGCTCTCATATGTAGTCCTGTGCAGGTCCAAATGGGAGCCATTACCAGAAGGATGCTGGTACCCAGTTTACTGGGGAAAAAGTGACACCAAGAGGCCGTCTCCCTTGGTGCTTCCACTATAACGGCTTCCCTGTCCAGGAAAGGAACCACTGACCAGCCCAGCCGGGATTCTCATCCATTCACATCCATCCTCTGTTACAACTTGCTTGTTGCCATAAATATCCTTCTCCTCCAAAAAACATAATTATATAGCAGCTAGTCAATACCTGTAATATACCAATGTGGCCAAGAGCTTAATGTGTTTTTCAAGCAAACTTTACAACACCCAAGACATACAACGGGATGACTTCATGTGCAACACATGAACATGGACATTTTTGATTTTTGCTTCTAAGAAACTTTATATTCACCATGATAGATAGATAGATAGATAGATAGATAGATAGATAGATAGATAGATAGATAGATAGATAGATAGATAGATAGATAGATAGATAGATAGATAGATAGATAGATAGATAGATAGATATAGATATAGATATAGCGGGTTATATAATGGATGGATGGATGGGTGTTTAGGGAACTTTAGCAGATCAGCATTCCTGAGACCTTCATCTTGCTCTATTTTCAAATATTGAATGATGGTCACAGTTTGCTGTTCTTGTTTTGGCTCATTTTGTATCTCATTATTGTTTGGCTGCTAATTAAGGAAAAAGAAACAATTAAGGGGTCTGAGTCTTCAAGAGCAAATCATCCATCCATCGATTTTCCAACCCGCTGAATCTGAACACAGGGTCACGGTGGTCTGCTGGAGCCAATCCCAGCCAACACAGGGAGCAAGGTAGGAACCAATCCCGGGCAGGGCACCAACCCACCACAGGGCACACTGACACACACTAAGCACACACTAGGGCCAATTTGGAATCACCAGTCCACCTAACCTGCATGTCTTTGGATTGTGGGGGGAAACCCACGCAGAAACGGGGAGAACATGCCAACTCCACGCAGGGAGGACCCGGGAAGTGAACCCGGGTCTCCTAACTGCGAGGCAGTAGCGCTACTGTGCCGCCCAAGAGCAAATCAAACAAAATGAATTTAAGAGAAATTAATTAGTAGCAAAAAACAGGTCACTAATTAAGAAAAGGGTTGGAATGAAAACCTGCAGCCACTGCAGCCCTCCAGGACCAATGTTAGGGACCCCTGCCCTAAAGTATTCACAATGAACCACTAGGAACTGTGGGAGACCCCTCTGGGTGTATAGGGTGGAGGGCAGTTCCTGGTGGTGATTGGCAGGTGGCCCCGCCTCTTAAGGAACCACCCACAAAACACATAGAAAGTAACACAGGCAGCTTATAGGCAAGTCAACATAAAAATGCATAATAAATTAATAAAATCAGTCGGGAGGACATGACTCACACATGGATAGCTGTCCTTTTATTAAGATGGATTAGAAGAATTTACGCTAAATTAATCACGTAATGCTAAATAGTAAGAAGATAAATGTTAACATTACCAGCACGAACAGCAAGCACACTACGGCTCGTACATCGCACTCACTGGTTGCTTTATGGACCACAATAATCGTGTTTAACGTTTTACTCACGTAGTTTACGCCGACGCTGGTGTGAATTTGTGGCATCCTTATAATAGAAAAAATGGATCCATAATAAGGCTGACTAAAGAGATAAAATCAGCTCCATGTTGTCTTGTTTTTTTTTGTTTTTCCTTGCAGATAACCTTAACCACCATCGGCTATGGTGACAAGACCCCAAAAACATGGGCTGGTCGTCTTCTAGCTGGCACTTTTGTCCTCATTGGCGTCTCATTCTTTGCCCTTCCAGCTGTAAGTATGATGTTGAAGTCATTTCTGATTTTCCTTCCAATCAAGGACAGGCTTAAAGGCTGAACAGCAGAGTGCAAAACAGAGAAATAATAAAAAAAAAAATAACCCCGTACTAAATTACGAGGCGTACCGTTCTCAATTAAAGATGTGTCAGCAATGGAATAACTGAGCTAAATAACATTACGCTCCCGTGAGAGCCGAACACAAGAGCAGATGGAAGAAATTGAATCTGATATCGCATAAATGAGTTAAACTCTCCAAATGACAGAGAATGCACATCTCATTTATCTGTATTACGGTGATAATAAATTATGATGTACCCCGGCGCCATTAGGAGCATTACTTTAGACACTAATAAAAAAAATAGACAGGAGCATAGTTTCATTTTCAGTCTTTATTATAAATTTGATTTGGCCATGAGGGAAAAAAAAATAATCATACGATTAGGATGATTTCAGCCGTGTGGTTTTCAACAGAGGGATGGCGCTGCTGCTGCAGGGGTCTGGGGTTCAGCCTCAGTATGGTGTACGGCGTCTGTGCTGTTTTTGTACGTTTGCCCTGAGCCACCCTGCTTTTGTTTCTGGGTCCTTTGATGACCTCCATATCATAAAGCCGCTGTCTCCAATTCCGGTCTAGGGCCTCATTTGAATATCTATTCAAGTGTGAAAATATGCGCATGCCAATAAGACAGGAAAATGTGTACGGCAAAAAAATAAAATAAAATTAGATTCATGAAACATGCCATATGCACATTTCTGTGGCAACGTAACCCGTTATAAAGCACAATCATCTTGTAAATATGTGTATGGGAACGCGCGTCGAATGCCGCCCTGAAACATCCACATTTGGAGCATGCTAATCAACCTCGTACATATGCATTCACCTTGCTGCAGAGCTTCTTCGGCTGGTAGAGCAGCATCTCCCTCCTGACACATCAAGACCCCTCCACCTCCATTCAAGAGTACCTGAGTGCGAGATCATGCGTGGCATTATATGTCACTTGTAGAAATTCTCAGATGATTCTTCACTTTTATGGGGTGCTTATTGACTAGTGCCACAACTCAGTGTCCGGTCACTCAGTCTGATCTCCAGAGAACTTGTGCAGAGATGGGAGAAACTTCCAGAACAGCTACCACTGCAACATTCTAACCTGGACTTTATAGCAGAATGGACCAAAGACATATGAGAGCCCACTTGGAGTCTGCATTAAGACACCTAGGGGGACACTTAGACTGTGAGACACAACATTCTCTGGTCTGATGAAACCAAGAATGAACTGTTAGGCCTCTGTACTATGTGTTATGTCAGAACTCCAGAGAACTTGTGTGGAGATGGGAGGAACTTCCAGAAGATCGGCTACCACTGCAACATTCTAATCTGGGTTTGATAGCAGAGTGGACCAATGACACATGAGAGCCCACTGGGAGTCTGCAATAAGACACCTAGAAGGACTCTCAGACTGTGAGACACAATATTATCTAGTGTGATGAAGCCAAGATTGAACTGTTTGGCCTCAGTTCTAAGTATCACGTTTGAAGCTCAAACAGCCTGTGTGGTGATAGGAGAACCTTCTAGAAGGACAACCACAACTGCAGCATTCTAAACTGATCTTTATGGCAGAGCGACCAGATGACACATAACAACCCACTTGGGAGTTTGCAAAACAAGCACCTAAAAGGACTCTCAGACTGTGAGACATGAGATTCTCTGGTCTGATGAAACCAAGATCGAACTGTTAGACCTCAGTTCTGTGTGTCATGTCAGAACTCCAGAGAAGCAGTGTGGAGATGGGAGAAACTTCCAGAAGGACAACCACCACTGCAACTTTCTAAACTGGACCTTATGGCAGAGAGACCAGACGACATAACAACCCACTTGGAGTCTGCAACAAGGCATCTAAAGGGACTCTCACTCTGTGAGACATGAAATTCTCTGGCCTGATGAAGCCAAGATTGAACTGTTTGGTCTCAGTTCTACGTGTCATATTTGAAGTCCAAACAACCACCTGTGTGGTGATAGGAGAAACTTCCAGAAGGACAACATCCACTACAACGTTCTAACCTGGGCTTTATGGCAGAATGGGGCGATGACACATAAGAGTCCACTTGGGGTCTGCAACAAGGCATCCAGAAGGGCTCTCAGACTGTGAGATGCAAGATTCTCTGGTTGGATAAAACCAAGATTGAACCATTAGGCATCAATTCTACATGTCATGCCTGAACTCCAGAGAACCTGTGTGGAGAAATGAGAAACTTCTACAAGGACAACAACCACTCCACACTCCACTGATCTTTATGGCAGAGTGGCCAGACAGGAGCCTCTCCTCAGCAAAAGGTACATGAAAACCCGCTTAGAGTTTGAAAAAATGACACCTGAAGGTCTCTAAGAATGTGAGAAGCAAACTTCTCAGGCCTGATGAAACCAGGATTAGCCAAATGTCTGGAGGAAACAAGGCCACCTGGCCAAATTCGGCAATCGTGGAAGAAGGGCAATGGTAAGAAAGATGACAAAACTCCAACGGTCACTCTGTGTGATCTCCAGAGAACCTGTGTAAACACAGAAGAAAGTTACAGAAGGAGAGCTACAACTGCAACATTCTAACCTGTGCTTTATGGCAGAGTGGGTTGATGACACATGAGAGCTCACTTGGAGTCTGCAACAAGGCATCTAGAAGGACTCTCCCACTGTGAGATACAACATTCTCTGGTCTGATGAAACCAAGATTGAACTGTTTGGCCTAAGTTCTCCATGTCATGTCAGAACTCCAGAGAACCTGTGTGGAGAAGGGAGGGACAATAACCACTCAATACTCTACTGATCTTCATGGTGGAGTGGCCAGACAGGAGCCTTTCCTCAGCAAATGTTACATGGAAGCCCGCTTAGGGTATGAAAAAAGACACCTGATGGTCTCTTAGACTGTGAAAAACAAAATTCTCAGATCTGTTGACACCAGGATTAGCATCATGTCCGATAGAAACCTGGCAGCACTAGTCACCCTCTACTGAATACCATTCAGTGGTGATCCATGTTGACGTTAGCATCAGGAACTGGTAGACTAGTAGGGTCAAGGGAAAGCTCAACAGAACAAAGTATAGAGATATCTTTAATGAAAACTTCCTCCAGAGCGCTCTGGACCTCAGACTGGGATGGAGGTCCACTTTCCAACAGGTCAAGCAAAAGAAGATTAAGAGGTGACATGATTGAAGTGTTTAAAATTATGAAGGGAATTAACCCAGTGGATTGAGATTGACTTTAAAATGAGTTCATCAAGAACACGTGTGACACAGTTGGAAACTTGTGAAGGGGAAATTTCACACAAACAGTAGGAAGTTTTTCTTTACACAAGGAATGATAGACACTTGGAATAAGAGACCAAGTAGTATGGTGGACAGTAGGACTCCAATAGACACTTGGAATAAGAGACCAAGTAGTATGGTGGACAGTAGGACTTTAGGGACTTTCAAAACTTGACTTGATGTTTTTTTTGGAAGAAATAAGTGGACAGGACTGGCGAGCTATGTTGGGCTGAATGGCCTGTTCTCGTCTAGATTGTTCAAATGTTCTAACGTCAACGACCGTAACTCTTTTAGGGCTCATTTTTTTTCCTTCTTTCTCCCAGGGCTGAATATTTTTCCAAAAAAATCAGTTTTCTGAAAAGTGCACAAAGCAATGATCTCACACATAAATCAACATAAAATACTTATTAATGACAAATGTCACTCTGTTTTATGTTCCATGAGCCCTACAGTGTGTAAATTTACATACATATTACATACCTTTTAGTCTCATCACTCATAAACTGAAAGGCACTTTCTGGAAAAAACAGCTTAAAGTATTCGAGTGGCTGGTAATCCATATTGTCCACTAGCACGACGTGTCATTTGGTGAAGTCCAGTTGCCAGCTTGCCTCCCACAGATCTTTGTCTCTGTAGTCCTCGCTGGGTGGACGTTGCCAAAGGCGTGCCAGCTACATGAGTGCGTTCGGCACTACGATCAGCTGTGAACCAACCAGCTGATGCAGGTACCTGTCATTTGTTTTTCATTTCCAGATTATTTGCATCAAAATTAGAGTTTGAAAAGTCGGAATCCGATTCAGCAATAATACTCAAAAAAATAAATAATACGCACAGAGTACCGTATATCATCGCGTTTAAGTTCTCCCGCAGTTAAGTCGGGGCTTGATTTTACCGTATAATTTTGAGTATTTTATAATGTCGGTCATATACTGTAAGTTGAATGCAGAAAACTCATGCTATTGGTCCAAGAGATTATGATATGCTAACAGCCACCTGAGAGAGTAACCACGGAGCACATGGCCTACCCAAACTATTCCGAAGCGACATTTGCACTGATTTATGTTTTTTGGTATCTCACACCCTCATACACCTTTATCGTAAGAGCATCCCTTATCTGTGATGGATCGTTCGATCACAAGAAAATATGAAGCTGGTTTTAAATTAAAAGTCGTTGAAGTGACGAAAGAAATTGGTGACTGCGCTGCTGCAACAAAATTCGATGTGTCTGAGAAACTGGTGTAGGATTGGAGGAGGCAAGATGATGTAAAAAAAAAAATTAAGTGTCGCATTTTTGAACGGGTGTATAAATCGGGGTCTGCTTTTATGATCAATTTTTAGGGTTTCAAGACCCGACTTATATGCGAATGTATACGTTATTTTGCTTTGCACATTCGATTCGCTGTCTTGCCCGATGTTGATGCCATTCTAGATGTTGTTTACTCTGTTCTGTTCATGCACCCTCAGGG
This sequence comes from Erpetoichthys calabaricus, assembly GCF_900747795.2. Lineage (NCBI taxonomy): Eukaryota > Metazoa > Chordata > Cladistia > Polypteriformes > Polypteridae > Erpetoichthys > Erpetoichthys calabaricus. The sequence continues at coordinate 211,833,163 of NC_041399.2, read as the reverse complement.
ATTCGACGTCAGGTCATCAAGTCTAACAGTCCACCTAGCACAGAGGGTCTGCCTATAACGTAACGGTGCTTTTTTTCACCCACTGCCCCTGAATGTCAACTTTAGTCAGCATCCACTCTCAACCCATTGTGTCTACAAAAGCTGACATCCTCCCTTAAAAGAGTTAAAGCACAAAGCAAGTATATAGATAGATAGATAGATAGATAGATAGATAGATAGATAGATAGATAGATAGATAGATAGATAGATAGATAGATAGATAGATAGATAGATAGATAGATAGATAGATAGATAGATAGAGTGGTACCTCTGGTCACGACCGTAATTCGTTTGCTGAAGCTGCTCCTCTGTCTGGAGATGATCCTGTTCAGTGGATGCAGTAGATTCTCTTTGGCCCATTTAAGGAATTTTTAGAAGGGAAGAAATGAGGAGGTTATGGTTGCTGTGCAAGAATGGGTCATCATGAAGTCAAAAGACTTCTACTCTTCTGGAATTAGGTAGCTTCCTGAGTCCTGGAACAAGTGTACTGCAGTGGCAGGAGACTACATAGAAAAACAGTGTGTAAGACGTTTCATTGTATTCAATTCATAAAGCGTAGCTCATAAATTCCTGTTTATATCTGAACGCCCCTCGTATTATATAACATTATGTAAATGCACACAGTTTAACTACCCCACAGTTCAACAACCCCGTGTTCAACGTTTTTCCAGAAGTTTGGTGATGAGAGCAGAAGATTTTTATGAGAGCTTTGCAGAAGTAACCACTAGAGGGCAGCCAAGTACCATTTGTGTTTGATAAAGAGAGCATTTAATTAGATAGATAGATAGATAGATAGATAGATAGATAGATAGATAGATAGATAGATAGATAGATAGATAGATAGATAGATAGATAGATAGATAGATAGATAGATAGAGTGGTACCTAGAGTGTCGTTCGCTGAAGCTGCTCCTCTGTCTGGAGATGATCCTGTTCAGTAGATGCAGTGGATTCTCCATGATTGACAGGAGTCTGCTCAGCGCCCGTCGCTCTGCCACAGATGTCAAACTGTCCAGTCCCAGGCCTACAATAGAGCCTGCCTTCCTCACCAGTTTGTCCAGGCGTCAGGCGTCCCTCTTCTTTATGCTGCTTCCCCAGCACACCACCGCGTAGAAGAGGGCGCTCGCCACAACCGTCTGGTAGAACATCTGCAGCATCTTATTGCAGATGTTGAAGGACTATTGGTCCACTGAAGCATTACTCATCTCCAATTAATTCTCCACACTTGCCATTACAAAAATTGTTTCTAGAGTGCTATTCTGTAGCTGCGGGGCTCACTACTCCCTGGTGATTGTGTTCCACCAACTCAAGTTCTCTACTTTTGTTGTTGAAGGTTCAATTTTTTTTTTCTGTTAACCTCGAGGTCACCTACACCTGCCTGTGTCATCCTGGCACCACCTCAGCCCTTGGCACCCCCTGGCCAACCAGAAACCCTTATCCAGCCAATTTGTTATTTCTGTTGTTATCTTTACAAAAGCATTGCCATATAAAATCCTTAGAAACCTTTAAATGCCAGCTAAGTTTTTTTTTTTTTTTCATTTAATGTCAGCGCTGTATTCAGTTATTAGTCAATTTGTTTATTTTTCCTTAACATTCCTTGAAGGCAAAGAAAGGCATGTTGTTTAGATTTCAAATATTACAAATCTCATTATAGTTTTTTTTATTATTATTATTATTTACCTGCTGCCAAAAAAGCTTCATCACTGCTGGCAAATAAAAATTTTAATTACCTCCCGTAGGAGGTCACACTTTTGGCCTTGGGCCGCCAAACCTTTTAAATGTTCAAAATCAATGAGAGATTCAACTTTAGAACCTTCACATAATTGTCTCTTTTCAGTAATTTGAAGTGAAATTGTAAATGTTTGCCTCCTTTATCTCTATATATAATCTTCATTTGGATCTTGATCTTTGTTTGTCCGTGAATGAATTAGAAGAAGAAGCACTAGATGGCAGTAGAGAGACAGCTAAAACATAGGCATTGCATTAAGAATCTCCTCCAGGCTTATACTACTGAAGACTGTAGTACTCCAGTCACACCTCAAAACACAGACATTCAAACTAAACAAATTGTTGTGCTTTAAATTAACTAATCTTTATATATAATCTTCATTTGGATCTTGATCTTTGTTTGTCCGCGAATTCCACGCATGCGTAGACCACCTTCCAGTTTAGTACGTTGTTGTTACTCATGGATGTCAACAATGTGCCGGAATAACGAAAGGGGTGGTGGACAGTGTTACGCTGGTTAGCTCCTGAGGCCTGGTTAGAGAATGAGATTGCCGAAGATAAAAGGTACGTGCCTACGTAACATATGAATGAAAGAAAGACAGTGGCTAAAATGAATGACAACAAAACAGCACGTTCCGGAAATTATTATTGTTACGTTGTAGCCGGCGAGTGCTGCGCGTCTCACAGTTGTACCGTGGCTTGCTCACATGTCAGTGAAGTGATCCCTATTTGTGCTTTAAAGAGCCTGGATACCTATGTGTCCCCCTTTTATAACCATTGCTCCGTGTATATTGCCTTACTCTTTGGATTGCCACAAAGCAACCTGCGAGATTGGAGAAAGGTTGAGAAGAGATCGTGAGAGGAAACGACAGCGTCGTGAAAACGAGATGGACTGTGAACGGAGAGCAGCAGAAATGCTCCTCCACCACCACATAATTACTATTCGGACAGTGATTCCGAGTAGGCCGTTCCTATCGAATCAATGTCCAAGGGTTTTGTTTTGTAATTTTGTTTCCCTTATATAAAATCATAATGCTGTGTGACGAAGGGCCCAGTTCACGACTGGCAGCCGCGTTTAAACAGGGAGCCCTTCACAGACAACTTTAACACGCACAACATAGTTGGCCGCACATGGCTAGTGGGTTATAAAATTTAATCCAGGTAGCAGTGGCTCTACTGACCACCGTGTGGTGCTGCCCTCCCAGTTGGAGGCCATTCAGAATGCTATACCTATTGTGGCAGGTATGAGGTTCCCCAAGCTGCTATGGGGGTCAATGTGTTGGAGTCTCACAAGGGTACTGGGGAAGACAAGAACAACATTTATTTCTATAGCACATTTTCATACAAATAATGTAGCTCAAAGTGCTTTACATGATGAAGAAAGAGAAAAAAGACAAAATAAATAAGAATTAAAATTAGGGAGCACTAATTAACATAGAATAAAAGTAAGGTCCGATAGCCAGGGAGGACAGAAAAAACAAAAAAAAATAAACTTCAGACGACTGGAGAAAAAAAATAAAATCTGCAGGGGGTCCGAGACCACCCAGCCCCCTCTAGGCATTCTACCTAACATCAATGACCTCAATCAGTCCTCATGATATTTAGGGTTCTCATGGAAGAACTTGATGATGACGGTCATGTGGACTTCTGGCCTTTAATCCATCGATGTAGGGACATCACGGTGCTTTGATCAGGTGGTGGTGGCGCACGTCGCCACCACAGAAAACCGGAAAAAGAACAGAAGAGAAAGTAGGGGTTAGTACGGATTTTGGAGCCACCATGAATAGTAATGATAATTAATTGAATATACAGAGCATCAGGATTAAACTAAAATGAAGTTATGAAAAAGCCATGTTAAAGTAATGTGATCTCAGCAGTGTTTTAAAGTGCTCCACTGTATTAGTCTGGCGAATTCCTCTTGGCAAGCTATTCCAAATTTTAGTTGCATAACAGCAGAAGGCCGCCTCACCACTTCTTTTAAGGTTTAGCTCTTGGAATTCTAAAGAGACACTCATTTGAAGATCTAAGGTTACGATTTGGAGTGTCAAGGTGACAGGCATTCCGAAATATGAAATGGAGCAGATTATTGAAGGCTTTGTAGACCATAAGCAGTATTTTAAAGTCAATTCTAAATGACACAGGTAACCAGTGTAGTGACGCTAAGACTGGTGTGATGTGCTCAGGTTTTCTTTTTCTAGTTAAGATTCTAGCAGCTGCATTCTGCACTCGTTGCAATCGATTGATGTCTTTTTTGGGTGGTCCTGAGAGGAGTGAGTTAAAGTAATCTAGCTGACTGAAAACAAAAGCGTCAACTAATTTCTCAGCATCTTGTAATTTTATAAGAGGTCTAACGTTTGCTATGGGAATCTGATTAATATGTGATTTAAAATTCAGGTCAGAGTTAATAGTTAGCCCTAAATTCTTTACCTCCATCTTGACTTTTAATCCTAATGCATGAAGTTTATTTCTAATAACCTCATTATATCCATTATTGCCAATCACTGAAATTTCTGTTTTCTCCTTATTTAATTAGAGAAAATGACTACTCATCCATCCAGAAACACAAGTAAGACATTGAGGGTCAGTGAATCAAGAGAGTCAGGGTCGTCAGGTGCTATTAATACATACAGTTTTGTGTCGTCAGCATAGCTGTGGTAGCTCACGTTATGCCCCGAGATAATCTGACCTAACGGAAGCATGGAGATCGAAAAGAGCAGCGAACCCAGGATAGAGCCTTGTGGAACACCATATAGAATATCATGTGTCTTTGAAGTATAATTACCACAACTAACATAGACAACTAATATGGGCTTCTCTAGTACACCTCTGCAGTACGGGTAACTTGCAGGGACTCCTGGTGCCACTAGGGGGAGTTTTACCCATGCAACACTGAAGACCGATGGTAGTTAGGACCCCAGAAGTGCTCATGTTCGGGGCACAATATTAAAGGGCCTTAGATGCTTCAGACCAGAGAGTGTAGAGTTGGGTCAGCGTTAGAGTCATCTAGATCATCAATCACCTGAAGCAGAGTTGGGAGGCAGTTGGTGACAAGGGTTCTGCTAACCAGAGGGAGGGAGGAGAACAGGGAGAACAGGTGAAAAAGTGAACAGGGCTTATTACTGTTTAGATAGACCCTGAGGGTTTAAGTGTTGGTTTATTTTTCACTCTTTATTACTTAGTTGTTCTCCTGGGTTGTGTATTTTGGTTTTGTTAATAAAACCTGTGAACTGTAGGGGCTACTCATGTGTTACCCCAACCCTAAATGATGAGCATTTAAAGGAAAGGTGTTTTATTAACAAAAAGACTGAATAAATCTGTCATTGTTAATGTAGTACCTCAGACTCTGGGTATCCTGCACGTAAGCACTTCAGCAGTCCTGGCTGACTTTAGTCTCTAAAGAGATGCATGGCGACTGATCAGAAGATTGTGAAAAATCATGTGAAGTGTTTTCGTGCATTGCTTCTGGCACTATAAACTGCAGTTTTGGTGTTAGGCCCTTATAATGCATGGCAGAAAATAATGAAAATTGTGAGAGTGAAAGAGATACAGCTTTCTCTGTTGTATCAGTCTGTTGTTATAATATCATAGCTTATCATCATATTACCATTATGTAATATCATTTTTGTTTTATAAATCTAAATATTTGTTTTTCAAAATGCTCTGCAGGGCTGTCTTCACGTATGGGCACAATGGGCACTGACTAGGGGCCCCCAGGAGCATAGGGGTACTCAATGTGTTTGATGCCTATGTATGTTTTGGTTTTGCTGTCAAAACAGATGCCCCAGTGCACTAATTTCCCCGGGGGGGGGGGTATTTAGGGGGCTATGATGGTGTTAAGATGACCCTGTGGGGAGGGCAGAAAGCAACTAAAATGGAGCCTGCAGGACTAATCACCAAAGGGCAGCAGTGCACAGCCAGACAGAAAATAGAAAGAAAGCTAAAAGGGAAAGTTTGGAACTTCACCAGCCACCAGATAGCCAATCACCAACGAGCCTGGTGACCGAAAGCCCCTCCCTGATGATGCAGCCAGGCACTTCATTAATCCTGAGAGGTCAAGAAGAGTTAGGATGGCCTCCTGGAAATGTTTTCCTGCTGGGAAAAAAAAATGCAACATACAAGAAAAAAATTCTTAGGACATTAGAACAATCTGGACGAGAAAAAGCCATTCACCAGCTCGCCAGTCCTACTCACTTCATATTTCCAAAATAGATAGATAGATAGATAGATAGATAGATAGATAGATAGATAGATAGATAGATAGATAGATAGATAGATAGATAGATAGATAGATAGATAGATAGATAGATAGATAGATAGATATGAAAGGCACTATATGATAGATAGATAGATAGATAGATAGATAGATAGATAGATAGATAGATAGATAGATAGATAGATAGATAGATAGATAGATAGATAGATAGATAGATAGATAGATAGATAGATATGAAAGGCACTATATGATAGATAGATAGATAGATAGATAGATAGATAGATAGATAGATAGATAGATAGATAGATAGATAGATAGATAGATATATGAAAGGCATTATATGATAGATAGATAGATAGATAGATAGATAGATAGATAGATAGATAGATAGATAGATAGATAGATAGATAGATAGATAGATAGATAGATAGATATGAAAGGCACTATATGATAGATAGATAGATAGATAGATAGATAGATAGATAGATAGATAGATAGATAGATAGATAGATAGATAGATAGATAGATAGATAGATACTTTATTAATCCCAAGGGGAAATTCACAGAACATAAAGTCAAGTTTTGAAAATTTGGGCCTGCTTGTCTGTGTCTGGGTCCAAATCTCCAAAATATATATACTGTATATACTCGCTTCGCTCGCCCAACCCCTTAAACCCCGACAGGGCACGCCACTTTGCGTCTTTGCCACTCACGTTGCTTCAATCATTTAAAAGTCTGTACAGCAGCTTTCCTTTTGTCTCACTGCCTTGTCTCGAGGGACGTTAAAGTGTCTCTGAGAAAATCTCGTCTCCTTCCAAGCTTTCCAAAATTTTTTTTTATAATAGATATATACTGGCACCCTGCCCAGGATTGGTTCCTGCCTTGAGCCCTGTGTTGGCTGAGACTGGCTCCGGCAGACCCCCGTGACCCTGTGTTCGGATTCAGCGGGTTGGAAAATGAATGGATGGATAGATATATATATATAGACACCTTTATTCAAGGTGAAAATATACCTGTTTACAGATACATTTTTATTGTCCATTATGTGACGTGTTCACGGTGAAAGAATGAGGCAGAATCAGGAAGAAAACCAGCAACCCTGTGATTTACAGTCCAGTGCTGTAGTCAAGACATATTTAAGGCATATCCCTTAATAATGTTTAATCTCCTGGTCTTCAACTTTATTATAAATAGACAAAGCGTTTATTTTTTCCATCTTACTTTGGACAGTTTCCCAATAAGCATCCATCCATCCATTCATTTTCCAACCCACTGAATCCGAACACAGGGTCACGGGGGTCTGCTGGAGCCAATCCCAGCCAACACAGGGCACAAGGCAGGAACCAATCCCGGGCAGGGTGCCAACCCACCGCGAGACACACACAAACACACCCACACACCAAGCACACACTAGGGACAATTTAGAATCGCCAATCCACCTAACCTGCATGTCTTTGGACTGTGGGAGGAAACCGGAGAGCCTGGAGGAAACCCACGCAGACACGGGGAGAACATGCAAACTCCACGCAGGGAGGACCCGGGAAGTGAACCCGGGTCCCTTAACTGCGAGGCAGCAGCGCTACCCACTGCGCCACCGTGCCACCCCCCCCCACCAATAAGCATGTCACATTTTATTTTACTAGTGCATTGGGAAGCATTTTGTATTTTTTTTTTATCCAATAAGGAAAAATAAGAAACAACTCAGCCATGAACCTGTTTAATACATTTATAGGTCACTGGCAATAAACTATCCAGCCTAGGAAAATACAGCAGAAAAATGACTTCTGTATTGATTGTGGCCCTAGGATTGTAAAAATAACTGGTTTATAAACAATATACATTAACATTAATCTGTATTGTCTCTTCTAGGGAATTTTAGGTTCTGGTTTGGCTTTGAAAGTTCAGGAACAACATCGGCAAAAACACTTTGAGAAACGGAGACACCCTGCTGCTGGATTAATACAGGTTTGAAAATGTATACCTTCATCCTTAGACATACAGATAGAAAAACCACTAAATAAGATAGATAGATAGATAGATAGATAGATAGATAGATAGATAGATAGATAGATAGATAGATAGATAGATAGATAGATAGATAGAAAGATAGATATGAAAGGCACTATATGATAGATAGATAGATAGATAGATAGATAGATAGATAGATAGATAGATAGATAGATAGATAGATAGATAGATAGATAGATGTGAAAGGCACTATATGATAGATAGATAGATAGATAGATAGATAGATAGATAGATAGATAGATAGATAGATAGATAGATAGATAGATAGATAGATAGAAAGATAGATAGATAGATAAAGATAGATAGATATATAGATAGATAGATAGATAGATAGATAGATAGATAGATAGATAGATAGATAGATAGATAGATAGATAGATAGGACAGGCACTATAAGATAGATAGATAGATAGATAGATAGATAGATAGATAGATAGATAGATAGATAGATAGATAGATAGATAGATAGGAAAGGCACTATATGATAGATAGATAGATAGATAGATAGATAGATAGATAGATAGATAGATAGATAGATAGATAGATAGATAGATAGATAGATAGATAGATAGATAGATAGGAAAGGCACTATATGATAGATAGATAGATAGATAGATGTGAAAGGCACTATATGATTGATAGATAGATAGATAGATAGATAGATAGATAGATAGATAGATAGATAGATAGATAGATAGATAGATAGATAGATAGATAGATAGATGTGAAAGGCACTATATGATAGATAGATAGATAGATAGATAGATAGATAGATAGATAGATAGATAGATAGATAGATAGATAGATAGATAGATAGATAGATAGGACAGGCACTATATGATAGATAGATAGATAGATAGATAGATAGATAGATAGATAGATAGATAGATAGATAGATAGATAGATAGATAGATAGATAGATAGATAGATAGATAGATAGATAGATAGATAGATAGGCACTCTGATCTCCTGGAGAAGCAACCTGAGTTCAAAAGATGTACAATGCCTGAGCAAACACATTGCTCACACTGAAAGTGTGTCTAGTTCCTCGGAGTAATCTGATTGGTCAGATTGGCTTTGATGTGATTGGTCAGTTTGTCATTGGTGGCATGACAAAAGAGGAAGTGTGAGCCACAAAAGGAGGAGTAAAGGCTCACGTTGAGAGAGTCGCCTTCAAAGACAGGAAGTGTAAAACTGGACAGGCAGGGAGAAAGGCATCTTGAAAATAGTGACAGAGTCTGAGAAGTGGGCTTCACGGGAAGGCACTTGAGAAATGGAGTGTTGGTGTAGAGGTGTTAGTAGAGGCATGCTAACAGAGTAAAGACGTATGAGAGAGAAAGAGCATGAGATAATAAAGATGTAAGAGGCACACTGAGAGAGTCACCTTAAAAGACCAAAAGCATAAAAATAATAAAATCGGAGAAAGGCATCTCAGTAACGATGAGAGTCTGAGAAGCGGGATTTAAGGGAACACGCTCGAGAGAGGGAGCGGCAGTGAAAACACGTTAGTAAAGATGTAAGAGGCACTCTGAGAGAGCCACCTTCAAAGACCAAAAGCATAAAAAACATAAAATTGGACAGGAGGCGAGAGACGCGTCTTGTTAATGATGAGAGTCTGAGAAGGAGCTTGAGAGGTGCTGCAAAGAGGAATGGGCGAAACTGGCCAAGGATAGGTGTGCCAAGCTTGTGGCATCATATTCAAAAAGACTTGAGGCTGGAATTGCTGCCAAAGGTGCATCGACAAAGTATTGAGCAAAGGCTGTGAATACTTATGTACATGTGATTTCTCAGTTTTTTTATTTTTAATAAATTTGCAAAAACCTCAAGTAAACTTTTTTCACGTTGTCATTATGGGATGTTGTGTGTAGAATTCTGAGGAAAAAAATGAATTTTATCCACTTTGGAATAAGGCTGTAACATAACAAAATGTGGAAAAAGTGATGTGCTGTGAATACTTTCCCGATGCACTGTACGTAATAAAGTATCTATCTATCTATCTATCTATCTATCTAATGCTATGGATAGTTGGTGGTCCTGATTCACTTACTAGTCTGTAAAATTACGATTTGCTTTTCAAGCTTACACCTCATTTTCTTAATTAATATTTGCAGTCAGCCTGGAGATATTATGCCACCAACCCCACCCGAGATGACCTCATTGCCACCTGGAGATTTTATGAAACCGTCATATCCCTGCCATGTTTCAGGTAAAGTCTTTGTCAATGCTGAATTATTTAGGATACAATTCTGTTTTGGTTTTATTTCTTTATCTCATTATTTTCCATTTTTTATATGTATTTTTTTTTATGTGTATCTTGTCTGCATGGTCTCTTTATGCCGCTGCTAAGAATTCAGTTTCAATAGAATCACGGAAGCAAATTTTGAATGTGGATCCAAAAATTGAAAGGTAACAGAAGAAGGCAAACATGTTAGTAATCCTTTGTGTTGGGCATATTTGTCTGTCCCCCCCCCCCCATTTAATTCCTCACGTCACCAAACTGATGCCGCCTGTGACTTACTTGTGTGTTTTTAAAAATGTACGGAGTCATTATTTTATTTTGTCCCTCTCTGTGTACTTTGCTGCTTTATCAATCTGTTAATAATAAAGGAAACCTAAAATGATCTACCTGTAATTATCAAATATGAATTTTTGTGGTCTGTGCTGCTCTACAAAGGACGTGGGGGACCCAAAAATTCCCTTATTATAAAGATCACAGCAATATCCGTTAGTCACCTTCAAAACCCTCTCCTTTTGAGATGTCTCAGAGCTCCTCAAATGCCTAATAACATCACCAGTACTCCTCTTTTGTTGCCATCTCTAGTACCCACCTCCATTTTTTTTTTCCTGGATTTCTTCCATGATAGCAAATCATGAAATCAGAAGTCTGGTGAATACGAGGGGTGGAAAACAACGACTACATCACTTTTGGTCAAAATCTCTGACTGACCGCGTACTTTCTGCAGCAGGTGTGTTGTCAAGGTGTAGAGTGCAGTTTTAGGTGGGTGACTTCTTTGGACGTTTTCACCCTGAAGTTTTCTCGTAGACACCTCAGCTCTTCGATGTAATGTTGCTGATAAACAGTCGGCTGGGACCAAACCCATCATAAACGAGTCCGTCAATGTCAAAAAAGTGATTGTCACTGTCCTGATGTTCAATTTCACCTGACATTCTTTGATCAGTTTTGGAGATGTTGATGTCTTCAACTGACTGGACTGTTCCATGGTTTCAGAGTCAAACTCATAAATCCAAGTTTCATCATCAAGGCGCTATATAACCTGACATTCTGTTTGCCTTCTTAAAGGCTTCTGAAGACTGTCTGGAAGTTAATACTCCACTGCGACTCCTAAATCCTTCTCATAAGGCTTATTTTCAGTTTTCAACCCCCTCAACCTCACATTTTTACTTCATACATGTAATATGTTACATTTATTGACATTAAATTTCATCATCCACAAATCTGTCCAAGCCTGTATGCTGTCCAAGTCATCTGTGATGATTCAATGGATTCTCGATTATCTACTAATGCACCTTGCTTGGTATCATCTGCAAACTTAACCAGCTTGTTATTTCTATTCCTATCCAAATCATTCATATACAGTATATTAAAAATAGTAGTGGTCACAGCACTGACCCCTACTGGACACCATTCTTAATGTCAGCCAGTTCTGATGAAGTTCCTCACACCAACACCCTCTGCTTCCTGTGTCTGAGCCCATTCTGCACCCACCTACAAACATCACCCTGAACTTCCACTTTTAGTTTGATGCCCAAACTCTCATGTGGCACCTTATCAAATGCTTTCTGAAAATCAAGATAAATACTAGATGGGAATGGAGAAGACAGTCGTAAAAAATGTGGTTAAGGTAAGGATTAGGGTTAGAAAAAGAAGGTCCTAAAGAATTGAAGGATTTAAGATAAGGGTGACATCCCAGTTTGAGAAAGCCAGTTGTACATCACAAGGTTTGCCAATTACATTAGAACAGTCAAAGACGCGAACAGGCCATTCAGCCCAACAAACCTCACCAGTCCTATCCACTTAATTCTTCCAAAACAACGTCAAGTGGAGTTTTGAAAGTCCCTAAAGTCTTACTGTCTACCACACTACTTGGTCTCTTATTCCAAGTGTGTTTGATTCTCTGAGTAAAGAAAAACTTCCTAATGTCTCTGCGAAATTTACCCTTCACAAGTTTTTGAACTGTGTCCGCATGTTCTTGATGAACTCATTTTAACGTCAGTCTCAATTCCCTGGACTAATTCCCTTCATCATTTTAAACACTTCAGTCATCTCTCCTGTTAATCTTCTTTTTCTTAAACTGTAACGGCTCAGCTCTTTTAATCTTTCCTTATAGTTCATCCCCTGTAGCCCTGGAATCGGCCTAGTTGTTCTTCTCAAGACTTTCTTGAGTGCTGCTATGTCCTTTTCGTAGCCTGGAGACCAAAACTGCACACAGGACTCCAGATGAGGCCTCACCAGTGTGTTATAAAGCTTGACCAGAACCTTCTGTGACTTGTACTCCACACATCAAGGCGCTATATAACCTGACATTCGCTGAGCCTTCTTAATGGTTTGTGAACACTGTCTAACAGTTGATATTGACAAGTCCACTATGATTCCTAAATCCTTCTCATGAGGTGGACTCTCGATCTTCAGACCTGCCATTGTGTATTCAGACCAAGCATTTTCACTTCATATATGTAATACTTAACATAATGTACCAGGCTCTGTTGGAAGTGCATGAGAAGGAACAGTCAAAACGTCTTTACAGAAGCAAAGGCAACTATACTTTAACTCTGTGTTCATGTGGAGATAAATCTACTTGAGGAATTGGAATCTCCGTCACATGAATAGCAGCCTTGGGAAACGATGTTTGATCTAAATGGACCAAATTGTCAAAGAGTGCATTTGGCTGTTCCATCCAATACCAACAATCCAAAGAGGCTACTGATATAAATCATTTTTTTTTTACTTTTGAACAAGGAGAAAGTACTTCACTCCAATTAATGAAATAAACCAATGTAACTTGATGTAAAATATCTATTTAAATTTTCTTATAATTAATCAGAGCTAAATTTGTTAACATAATACCAGTCAGAATCAGAGCTGGCAAGGAACAGAAGATTTTTCAATGTCAGACTTCATTTTTTTCATCTTGTATATTATGTGCAAATGGTTTTACCGATGATAAATTAGCATTAACATTTTTATAGGCACTGTATTTGGAAAGACTCACATCAGTTATGTTTTAGCGCCACCTTGTGTTTAATCCATTAATTATGTGCAGGTTTTCTCTTCAGAGGGGAAAAAAAACATGTTTTCTTGTTTAATTATCTGTCACATTTTCTCAAAATATTCTAACTTGTAAAGATTCTCAAAAAAACTCTGTTTTATGCTTTTTTACAAACTGGACACAATTAGTTTGAATTCAAAACTAATGATGTGTGTTTTCTTCTTTTTGGTTTTGTCTGAAGAAAGGATCTACTGGAAGGAGTTGCCAGGTAAGTCTTTTAATTTCCAGCTAATTCACTTCCTCACACCATTTGAAATTTATTATTCACACCTTCATTTGATTTGTGTTTTTAATGAAGTTTTGGTCTGGAAATCTTGCACTTTATCACATTCTGCAGTGTAACATTTGTTATATAAAAAATTGACTTTGACCGGCAAGTTATAACTTTTCATCCTTTATAATTATTTTGCTTTGTAGTCATTGTGTGTGTTCTATCTATCTATCTATCTATCTATCTATCTATCTATCTATCTATCTATCTATCTATCTATCTATCTATCTATCTATCTATCTATCTATCTATTATATAGTGCCTTTCACATCTATCTATTATATAGTGCCTTTCATATCTATTATGTAGTGCCTTTCATATCTATCTATCTATCTATCTATCTATCTATCTATCTATCTATCTATCTATCTATCTATCTATCTATCTATTATATAGTGCCTTTCATATCTATCTATCTATCTATCTATCTATCTATCTATCTATCTATCTATCTATCTATCTATCTATCTGTTATATAGTGCCTTTCACATCTATCTATCTATTATATAGTGCCTTTCATATCTATCTATCTATCTATCTATCTATCTATCTATCTATCTATCTATCTATCTATCTATCTATCTATCATATAGTGCCTTTCATATCTATCTATCTATCTATCTATCTATCTATCTATCTATCTATCTATCTATCTATCTATCTATCTGTTATATAGTGCCTTTCACATCTATCTATCTATTATATAGTGCCTTTCATATCTATTATGTAGTGCCTTTCATATCTATCTATCTATCTATCTATCTATCTATCTATCTATCTATCTATCTATCTATCTATCTATCTATCTGTTATATAGTGCCTTTCACATCTATCTATCTATTATATAGTGCCTTTCATATCTATTATGTAGTGCCTTTCATATCTATTATGTAGTGCCTTTCATATCTATCTATCTATCTATCTATCTATCTATCTATCTATCTATCTATCTATCTATCTATCTATCATATAGTGCCTTTCATATCTATCTATCTATCTATCTATCTATCTATCTATCTATCTATCTATCATATAGTGCCTTTCATATCTATCTATCTATCTATCTATCTATCTATCTATCTATCTATCTATCTATCTATCTATCTATCTGTTATATAGTGCCTTTCACATCTATCTATTATATAGTGCCTTTCATGTCTATCTATTATATAGTGCCTTTCATATCTATCTATCTATCTATCTATCTATCTATCTATCTATCTATCTATCTATCTATCTATCTATCTGTTATATAGTGCCTTTCACATCTATCTATTATATAGTGCCTCTCATGTCTATCTATTATATAGTGCCTTTCATATCTATCTATCTATCTATCTATCTATCTATCTATCTATCTATCTATCTATCTATCTATCTGTTATATAGTGCCTTTCACATCTATCTATCTATTATATAGTGCCTTTCATGTCTATCTATTATATAGTGCCTTTCATATCTATCTATCTATCTATCTATCTATCTATCTATCTATCTATCTATCTATCTATCTATCTATCTATCTATCTATCTATCTATCTATCTATCTATCTATCAAATTGATGGGGAAACTAACCGTGGAAGCCAAAGATAAGGCGTAGTGTTGAGGTGTTTAGAGAGTAAACTAGAGGACTGAGCGTTGATTTTTGGGGCTCCCCAGGCTTGAGGGTTGGATGGACCCTAATGTTCTGCTTCCTTGTAGTTTGAAGGGGTGTATTAATGAGGTGGCCTAGACATTTTGAAAGCACCTCCCTGTTGATTCTCGAGGTCTGAGTTGTCCCCACCAGACTAGTGGTGTCGCTGGTCTGATCTCTTACGGTCGTTTTTACTTCAGTGGCTTTATTATTTCACAGAACATTTTTTTTTACCAAACTCTGACAAGAAATAGCACTTTGTCCCCTTTTTAAAAAGAGCAAAATGTGTCTCTTCCCCTTTAACGGTAATAAAACTTGATTTGTTTCATTTTTTTGTCCTATGTCATACTGTTACATCACAACACTCCTGCTACAGTTCTGAATGTTTCGGAACTTTCCCTGTTAGCCTTTCCCTCATAAAAACTGGTTTTGTCTGGAATTATTTCCCTCTTGACCTTGCCCTTCAGATTTTGCATATAAAGTGTGCTAAGATTAATTAAGGACAATCACAGGGGACCGTTAACATGAACTATAATTCAAAATTTATTGCTTGCTCCTGATAGATTGTGGCTTTTGTGAATCATTTTCTCTGCCTACTTTCAAAAGGTTGTTATAAATATTAAACATTTTACCATATGAGGGCGGCATGGTGGCGCAGTGGGTAGCGCTGCTGCCTTGCAGTTAGGAGACCTGAGTTCACTTCCCGGGTCCTCCCTGTGTGGAGTTTGCATGTTCTCCCCGTGTCTGTGTGGGTTTCCTCCTGGTGCTCCGGTTTCCTCCAACCATCCAAAGACATGCAGGTTAGGTGCATTGGCGATTCTAAATTGTCCCTAGTGTGTGCTTGGTGGGTGTGTGTGCCCTGCGGTGGACTGGTACCCTGCCTGGAGTTTGTTCCTGCCTTGCGCCCTGTGTTGGCTGATATTGGCTCCAGCAGACCCCTGTGACCCTCTAGTTAGGATATAGCAGGTTGGATAATGGATGGATGGATTGATTTGCAAAAAATAAGAATAGAATTAATAACAAAATTCTTAAGAAGTGTGCCTATGAGTGATGTCTTACTCTAACAGTAGCAATAATGCTGTTATCCCAAAGAGTCGGGAAAATGTCATTTCTCTCTTGTCGCCTTAAAAGTCCAGACTCTCTTCTCCTTTACAAATACTTTATAACGTTCATTGGCGTTAAAGTGTTCACATTTATTCTCCGTCTTGCTCATTTTCTGAGGGTGCTGCCCGTGTCTCTGCAGATTAGACGTCTTTCTTACGTCAAACTTCAGTGATAACAGGGGAGAGAAACTCTCCGTGCCATCCATGTTATTTTCGCTCTCAGATACCCTCATGTTTTTGTGGACTCGGAAAACAGTCCAACCGGCCATCACTCTCTGCACACATTATTTCTGTTATGATCTTGGAGTCTCCAACAATATTCAACTGCTGAGCCGCAGCACCACACGCCAACACAGGTCTGGACCAGCAGTTTCACGACGTAAGTTAAAATTAGGGGTTATTGTGGCTACCATGTAGCATAAACAGCTAAGATTTGGGGTAAGTTAAGTGTTGTTAGTGTTTGGCATCGACGTATGGGTGACATCACATCCGCCGTGGAGCCTCTGAAGCAGAACTGCTTATTTAGGCTGGCGGTGCAGCAGTGCATGTTGGATGCTTCTCAGAGTTCTAAAGCATGTAGTCCCAAAAATGCCCTCCGGAGAGGGTAATCATCAAACCCGCCTAATAACACGGGCAAACAAGAATAAGGAGACCTGGGTTCACTTCCCAGGTCCTCCCTGTGTGGAGTTTGCATGTTCTCCCCGTGTCTGCGTGGGTTTCCTCCCACAGTCCAAAGACATGCAGGTTAGGCGCATTGGCAGTCCTAAATTGTCCCTAGTGTGAGCTTGGTGTGTGTGTGTGTCCTGCGGTGGGCTGGCGCCTTGCCCGGGGCTTGTTCTTGCCTTGCACCCAGTGCTTGCTGGGATTGGCTCCAGCAGACCCCCGTGACCCTGTGTTAGGATATAGCGGGTTGGACAATGACTGACTGACTAAACTTAAACTGATTTATGCAAGTGTCATTGATTTATAAGAATGTGCTGATATTAGAAATTTTTTTAACTTTAACTTTTTGTTACATTTTTTGAAAATATTTTTAAAGCTTTCTGAAAAAGTCATTTGGTTTTGCTTTGAGAGGACACTGGCTTCTTCTGATTTTAAGAATGGTGTTTAGACAAAAATATTACGTTAGGGGTTTTGTAAGCACTGATTCAGTTAGTGTAAGACAAGGCTTCACTCATCATCTTCTTCTTCTTTTTCGTCTCTCAATTTCCTCTTATTCTTTTTACTAGATAGATAGATAGATAGATAGATAGATAGATAGATAGATAGATAGATAGATAGATAGATAGATAGATAGATAGATAGATAGATAGATAGATACTTTATTAATCCCAATGGGAAATTCACATTCTTCAGCAGCAGCATACTGATACAATAAATAATATTAAATTAAAGAATGATAATAATGCAGGTGAAAAACAGACAATAACTATGTATAATGTTGAATGTTAACGTTTACCCCCCCGGGTGGAATTAAAGAGTTTTTAAAGCCTCCTAAAATCCACCACCAGCTCCTTGGTTTTGCTGGTGTTCAGGTGTAGGTGGTTTGAGTCGCACCATTTAACAAAGTCCTTGATTATGTTCCTATACTCCTCCTCCTGCCCACTCCTGATGCAGCCCACGATAGCAGTGTCATCAGCGAACTTTTGCACATGGCAGGACTCCGAGTTGTATTGGAAGTCCGATGTATATAGACTGAACAGGACCGGAGAAAGTACAGTCCCCTGCGGCGCTCCTGTGCTGCTGACCACAATGTCAGACCTGCAGTTCCCAAGACGCACATACTGAGGTCTGTCTTTAAGATAGTCCACGATCCATGCCACTAGGTATGAATCTACTCCCATCTCTGTCAGCTTGTCCCTAAGGAGCAGAGGTTGGATTGTGTTGAAGGCGCTAGAGACATCTAGAAACATAATTCTTACAGCACCACTGCCTCTGTCCAAGTGAGAGAGGAATCGGTGTAGCATATAGATGATGGCATCCTCTGCTCCCACCTTCTCCTGATATGCAAACTGCAGAGGGTCGAGGGTGTGTTGAACCTGTGGCCTAAGGTGGTGAAGCAGCAGCCTCTCCATGGTCTTCATCACATGTGATGTCAGAGCAACAGGCCGAAAGTCATTCAGCTCACTAGGACGTGATACCTTTGGGACTGGGGTGATACAAGATGTTTTCCAAAGCCTCGGGACTCTCCCCTGTTCCAGGCTCAGGTTGAAGATGCGCTGTAGAGGACTCCCCAGCTCCGATGCACAGACCTTCAGCAGTCATGGCGATACTCCATCTGGACCCGCTGCTTTGCTGGCACGAAGTCTCCTCAGCTCTCTGCTCACTTGCGCTGTTGTAATTATGGGTGGGGATGTCTTTCCTATGCTGGTATCAGCAGAAGGATGTGTAGAGAGTGCAGTACTCCGAGGTGAGAGTGAGAGTGGGTTAGGGTGGTCAAACCTGTTAAAGAAGTTGTTCATTTGGTTTGCTCTCTTCATTGTCTCTCTCGATGGTGGTACCCCGCTTCGAGCTGCAGCCAGTGATGATCTTCATCCCATCCCACACTTCCTTCATGCTGTTATTCTGCAACTTCTGCTCCAGCTTTCTCCTGTACTGCTCCTTCGCCGCCCTGAGCTGGACTCGGAGTTCCTTCTGCACGCGCTTGAGCTCATGCTGATCACCGTCTTTAAAAGCCCTTTTCTTCTGGTTCAAAAGGCCCTTGATGTCACTTGTAATCCATGGCTTGTTGTTAGCATAGCAGCGTACAGTTCTTACTGGAACTACAATGTCCATACAGAAGTTGATGTAGTCAGTAGTGCAGTCAACAACTTCCTCAATGTTCTCACTATGAGATCCCTGCAGGATATCCCAGTCTGTAGTTCCAAAAAGTTCTCTCAGAGTATTCTCAGCCTCCGGGGTCCACTTCCTGAATGATCGTGTGGTTACAGGTAGGACTCTCACTTTTGGTTTATAGTGAGGCTGAAGCTGAACCAGGTTATGATCTGCTTTCCCAAGCGCAGGCAGCGGGGTGGCGCTGTATGCGTCTTTAACGTTTGCATACAGTAGATCAATAGTTTTATTTCCCCGGGTGTTACAGTCCACATACTGGGAGAATGCAGGTAATGTTTTGTCTTGGTAGAGTATTATATTGCTCTACTTTCTACTTTCCCCTATTGTGTTATTAATAAGTAGCCTTTGTCAGAATGCCTCATCTCACAGACTTACCACTGTTTATAAGGTATTATAGTATATAACTTATCCCCACATTTCCTTCTATATCTATAGGCAATTAGGTGTAGTAAAAGACAAGCAGGAGTTAAGTTACACTTTAAATAATGTATTATTGGTAATATTCATAAATAATAACAATATGCAAAGTACATTTGAATATTGGCAACCATACAACCTGATAAATGGTGATGTGTAGTTTCAGACGGCACACAGACTTGTAGTTATTTAAAATGTCTCTAGTTATAGCATCATTGGTGCTCAGCTTTCTTCAGAACATGGTCCAATGTGGCTGCCGAGCTGTGCTCTTCATTGTGTTGTTCTTGTCAGTTCATGGTGAGAGATGCTTCTTCATCATATGTTATTAAGAGAGAGTGTGAGGTTAAGCAAGTAAATGTATAGATTCTCAGTCCAACCCCTAGAGCCAATAGGACGCCATGGTACTTAAAAGCTTCTGATCCAAGCCAATTCCAAACAGCCATACTTCAGACCAATGGGGGAATAGAACATCTTAACACCTGCCATCCTCCAAAACCATATTTTAAGGTAAAGCTTACCAGTTAGGCAGCCTGGCTTTGTTGCGGGGGTTGAAAGACTTTAGCAGAGAAACACTTGCTAAACTGGTTTAAGGCACAGACTCTGTCGTAAAATTCAAAGAGACCCATTCCATTTGTAAACATGAACGCTTCTCACTAATGTAACATTGCTTTGCCTAAATTACAAATAAAGACATACAAAATATCAACTTATCTATATATATAATTCACTAAGCCGCCGACAAGTAGCCACCCATGGAAAGCACGCCGGAAGGGGCGTGAATTCACTAAGCCGCCGACAAGTAAGACGCCCATGGCACACGCAGAAAGAAGCCACGCCCACCAACTCTAAGACAATTGGATACAACGACAACTTGTAGAGCCACGCCGACCAACTCGGACGCGACGAATGGGAAAAAACGCCGTCATTTATGTTCGCCTGTGCTAGAGTCCACATGCACCTCTGAGCCACATTGACTTTTCGGTTACGACGCACGACCGCGTGCACCATAGCCAACTGTTTTACATGCTACATACAGCAATTCGCATCCGCGACAAACATGCGTCTTCTTAGATGGTCCTGCAGGAACATGGAAGATGTTTCCCCGCCCACCAACACTCCTTTTTCCACAGCCCGCATCTACCCTCGCTCTCTAGACATTCACACTGCCTGCTCATGTGCCCGGACGCAAAAACTCACCGAACACCCAGTTAGTCCCTTTCGTCTGTGCTAAAGTCCTCATGCACCTCTGAGCCACGTTGACTTTTCATTATTCTTTTCGGTTACAACACCCGACCGCGTCCACCATCAAAAACCATGGGAAAGGAACAACGAAGCCCCGCCCAGAAACTCTACCCCTCCTCCCACGTGATCGGGAACGCACCTCAGAGCACTGCCTGCCAACTCAAACAGCTCATCAAACACATACTCACTCGCTTTGGTCTGTGCTGCGGTCCAAATCCAGCTGTGAGCCACGTTGACTGTTCTTTTGCCCTCCATGGCTACCACTTCAAATGTATTTCATGGAAACAACACTTCTTTCAATGTTATACAGATATGGATCAACGTGTGTCTACCCGGCGCAGAGAGGCGTGAGTAAGCTGTTGAACCCCATTCGTGCTGCCAACCGGGGAATTCCCAGTAAGTCATACGCTCGCACTGATTACGTCCCTGCCCTTTGTACACACCCCCCTCGCTACTACCTTGGTCGGGTGACTTGGTGGATTATATATAGAAAAGCAGCCAAAACCGCAAAGAACAATGAAAAGTCTACGTGACTCACAGGTGCATGTGGACTGTGCAAAGAGGAAAACGACTCAGGTGACAAGATGGGGGTGGGCACATGAGCAGGCAGTGCATACTGAACTAGCATGACGGAGGGGGCGGAATGGGCATCCTTCCCCTCTCCTCCCGTTCCACCCTCCGCGCCCATGTTACTTTTCTTGGTGATTTATTACATTACCGATTTTTCAAATGTTAATTTTCAACCTGTGCTTAAAAATCATTAAAAAAGCGGCCTGATTATGCGGCATATGGTATGCCGCGGGTTGGCTAGTATGCAAAAATCTTACATCACAACACTAGTTTTCATGATTTTGGTCTTTGTGACTTTTTGTTAAACTTTTTGTAATAATAAATGCAATGAGAAGTGAAGCAAAACGACACATTTTTCTTCTGCCTAAATAAAATATTTTTAGTTAGCCAGTGAAAGGTGTCATTTTGCTTGACTTCGCATTGCATCCAGAATGTCTAACACGGTGCAGCACCCTAATACTACATTGTAATAATAAATAATGATAATAAACAAAGGGACGCCTCACGCCTGGACAAACTGGTGAGGAAGGCAGGCTCCATTGTAGGCACGGAGCTGGACAGTTTGACATCTGTGGCAGAGCTATCTATCTATCTATCTATCTATCTATCTATCTATCTATCTATCTATCTATCTATCTATCTATCTATCTATCTATCTATCTATCTATCTATCTATCTATCTATCTATCTATCATATAGTGCCTTTCATATCTATCTATCTATCTATCTATCTATCTATCTATCTATCTATCTATCTATCTATCTATCTATCTATCTATCTATCTATCTATCATATAGTGCCTTTCATATCTATCTATCTATCTATCTATCTATCTATCTATCTATCTATCTATCTATCTATCTATCTATCTATCTATCTATCTATCTATCTATCTATCATATAGTGCCTTTCATATCTATCTATCTATCTATCTATCTATCTATCTATCTATCTATCTATCTATCTATCTATCTATCTATCTATCTATGTATCTATCTATCTATCTATCTATCTATCTATCTATCTATCTATCTATCTATCTATCTATCTATCTATCTATCTATCATATAGTGCCTTTCATATCTATCTATCTATCTATCTATCTTTCTATCTATCTATCTATCTATCTATCTATCTATCTATCTATCTATCTATCTATCTATCTATCTATCTATCTATCTATCTAATTAAATGCTCTCTTTATCAAACACAAATGGTACTTGGCTGCCCTCTAGTGGTTACTTCTGCAAAGCTCTCATAAAAATCTGCTCTCATCACCAAACATCTGGAAAAACTTTGAACACCGGGTTGTTGAACTGTGGGGTAGTTAAACTGTGTGCATTTACATAATGTTATATAATACAAGGGGCGTTCAAATATAAACAGGAATTTATGAGCTACGCTTTATGAATTGAATACAATGAAACGTCTTACACACTGTTTTTCTATGTAGTCTCCTGCCACTGCAGTACACTTGTTCCAGGACTCAGGAAGCTACCTAATTCCAGAAGAGTAGAAGTCTTTTGACTTCATGATGACCCATTCTTGCACAGCAATCATAACCTCCTCATTTCTTCCCTTCTAAAAATTCCTTAAATGGGCCATAGAGACGATAGCCCCTCTCTGAATGACTTGCACCAATCATACAATCTAGGCAGAGAGAGACAGTCATCCCCAAACTGATTTTTAATCAGTTTAATAAATCTGAGATGGAATGACTCCTTCATTTGTCAAAATTGTAACAATAATTTGCTGCGTAACTACTGTGTGCCTCCTGCTCCGAAATGTTGAATATAACTGTCAGGAAGGGGGGGAAAGAGCAGCTAACACTACTAACGAGAAGGTCAAACTTGCGTGTGTTTGTCCACAGAGTCACATCTACCTTGCACTCTTTATAAGAACAGAGCATGAAAATTCCTGTTTATAACTGAACACCCCACCTGCTATTTATTTTGATTTTCAGTGGCCATTCCACATTAGACATTAAACTGAAAGAAATTGGAGTTCAGGGTATAATATTTATATTAATGACATGGGTACCTGTATAGCTTGTAAACTTGTGACAGTTTCTAAAATTGGAGGGGAGGCAGCAAAGACAAGTCAGAAAGACTTGTTCAGTTCAGAACTGGACGAATTGTTGAAAAACAGCATTTAACAGTTTAATGGAGGAATGTGTAAGGTGCTACATATGAGCAAAAACAACGTCAGTTATAAATAGATGGGGGACACTGAGCTACAGGAAGCAAACGCTGAAAATAGTTTTAGGGGGTTATATTTACACAACATTTTCATCATCTAAGCAATGTACAGAATCAATTACAAAGGCGAGTGAATTGTTAGATTATATTGTAAAAACGGTTGAAGATTAATCAAGGGATGTTAAGCTCAGACTACATAACGCACCTGTGAGACCACACCTGGAGTACTGTGTGCAGTTCTGGTCAAGATTTGTATGCAGTATAATGTGATTTCATTAACATGATGACATGAGAATACTGTCACAAGTGTTCAGGCTTAACACTCCATAGCTCGTAGGACTTGGGAATAACTGTATTTACGTAGAATTCCGAACGCAAGAGACGCCAAACAGGTTAATAAATCTGGGAAGGTTATCACCCTTTTCCCCTTTGAAAACATCAGAGAATTTGTTTCTGACTACCACGTGGCGTGGCTGGCTTCATTTTGGAGCGCACCTTGCCTCCGCTTAGCTAGCGACACCCGTTTATCTATTGATTTTTAAAGTTTGTCCTGTTTTGCTGCTACGTTTGCTGAGGCACAGGGGGGCAGCTAGTAAGCACTCCAGTGAGCTCTCCCTTGCTTACCTCCTTCTCCATATCCCGGCTGCTCTTC
This sequence comes from Erpetoichthys calabaricus, assembly GCF_900747795.2. Lineage (NCBI taxonomy): Eukaryota > Metazoa > Chordata > Cladistia > Polypteriformes > Polypteridae > Erpetoichthys > Erpetoichthys calabaricus. The sequence goes on along the minus strand of NC_041399.2, from coordinate 211,808,948 downwards.
CTTCCACCAGATACGCCTTCACCAATGTTTTACTTTCTCATTACAAACTCATGTGCTGAGTGACAGGTTGAGACTCTTAAGCTATGGCCAAGAACCCCTTACGGATGCACCCCAAGAATCATTTTCAGCATTCTGGGTACCACGTAAAGTCAATACCTTTGACTTCTCACCAGCAGCCTCAGTTTCATCTTCCCATTTTGTTCCAGTGCCACTGTCGGGGCGTAAAATGCACCTTGAAAGAAGGCTCTGGGAGTCGAAGGATAGGCAAACAGAGTAATTAGTTTTATTGCAATAAATAATAACGCGGACTCGACCCAATTAGGCCAAACTGAGTTGAGCCCTGAACAAGCCAAATGTTACAGTTTATATAATCATTTCTTATCACTTCGACCTCGCTTGAAACGGCTCATTCGCTGCTTATTCTGACTCCCCACTCCAGCTGGCCCCATTCAGGCCCTCTTAGAAACCTCCAATATTCCTCATACTTTGCTGTTCATTATCGTTTCTCGCTTCCCTTTTTTCCTAGCCAACCCTCAACCTGCAGGTGCTCCCCCTTCTCTGACCTCGGGCTGTCTCCATTCATCCTTCGCCCCCTTCTTTGTCCTTTTGGGTTATTAAATATTGGTGGTTTCACTCTGAGCTCAATTAGAAAAGAAATATGGCATATGCCTTTATTTAACTATTTGCTTGGCATACCTGAATCGTGTAAAAGTTCACACTAAGTTTAATAGTTAGAAAAGTTCATAATTAGTTTCTACTTATGCTAATACACGGCATTTTATTTTCCATACCACCATAAACAGGGACTGGTGGTCGTTTATCCTCCTCAATTTTATAGACAAACCCCATACATACTGCAGAGCCACGGGAAACTGGAGATCACCCACTGTGTTCCATTACGCACTTCTGGGCAGGCACGGTGGTTAAGGCTTAGGTCTTCAAAGCCTGAGGTTGTGAGTTCAAATCCCACCACTGACACCACAGTGTGACCCTGAGCAAGTACACTGTGCTCCAATTGGAGAAAACAGAAAGAATTATAACCAATTGAATTTCAGGCATTGTCAGGGGTGGGGTTTGATTAGTCTTCAAATTTGTTGGGTTATAAATTGATCTGTTTGTATGGAATGATTACAATGAAAATTAATAAAATAAAAATATAAATGAATTTCAGGCATTCTAAGTCACTTTGGATAAAAGCGTCAGTCAAAGAAAAAAATGTAAATGGGCATTATATGGCTCTGCATCTGTCCAGTTGTGCCCTCCAGGAGTTATCCATATATTTCTCATATTTCTTCCCTGGCTGGGACTCAGAGTGGTATTTCTTGTTTGTTTTGTATAATTTTGCATCATTTATTTGTATTAATCTTCTTTTATTTGTTACTAGCTGCCCCCCTGCGGCTCCGCCCACGTAGTAGCAAAACAGGACAAACTGTTTCCCGTGGCTCTGCAGTATGTATGGGGTTTGTCTACAAAACTGAGAAGGATAAACGGCCACCAGTCCCTGTTTATGATGGTATGGAAAATAAAATGTCATGTATTAGCATAAGTAGAAACTAATTATGAACTTTTCTAACTATTAAACTTAGTGTGAACTTTTACACGATTCAGGTATGCCAAGCAAATAGTTAAATAAAGGCATATGCCATATTTCTTTTCTAATTGAGCTCAGAGTGAAACCACCAATATTTAATAACCCAAAAGGACAGAGAAGGGGGAGAAGGATGAATGGAGACAGCCCGAGGTCAGAGAAGGGGGAGCACCTGCAGGTTGAGGGTCGGCTAGGAAATAAGGGAAGCGAGAAACGATAATGAGCAACAAAGTATGAGGAATATTGGAGGTTTCTGAGAGGGCCTGAATGGGGCCAGCTGGAGTGGGGAGTCAGAATAAGCAGCGAATGAGCCGTTTCAAGCGAGGTCGAAGTGATAAGAAATGATTATATAAACTGTAACATTTGGCTTGTTCAGGGCTCAACTCAGTTTGGCCTAATTGGGTCGAGTCCGCGTTATTGTTTATTGCAATAAAACTAATTACTCTGTTTGCCTATCCTTCGACTCCCAGAGCCTTCTTTCAAGGTGCATTTTACGCCCCGACAGTGGCACTGGAACAAAATGGGAAGATGAAACTGAGGCTGCTGGTGAGAAGTCAAAGGTATTGACTTTGTGTTGTACCCGGGATGCTGAAAATGATTCTTGGGGTGCATCCGTAAGGGGTTCTTGGCCATAGCTTTAGAGTCTCAACCTGTCACTCAGCACATGAGTTTGTAATGAGAAAGTAAAACATTGGTGAAGGCGTATCTGGTGGAAGGAAGAGCAGCTGGGATATGGAGAAGGAGGTAAGCAAGGGAGAGCTCAATGGAGTGCTTACTAGCTGCCCCACTGTGCCTCCGCAAACGTAGCAGCAAAACAGGACAAACTTTAAAAATCAATAAACAAACGGGTATCGCTAGCTAAGCGGAGGCAAGGTGCGCTCCAAAATGAGGCCAGAGGTAGACCAACTTGAGTGGAGGCTGGCCTGTGAGAGAGAAGGACCCCACCACCCGGCTCCCCACTCCTGATATCACACTTCCCCCTCTCCTTGGCCTGCAGCCTCTCTCTCAGATTGGCTCAAATATATCGGTCTTGCAAATGAACTATGATTCTTAGGGTGATGAGAGAAGTCGCAAAATCAACCGGAATGTTCAAGCCCAACAAAAAAGGGAGCAATGTGAAGGTAGTCTTTTATCGTTTTCTAGATGAGCGTCCGTATCCTCTAGGGGTGCGAACAGCCCCCCTGCTCACACCCCCTCCGTCAGGAGCAGAGAATGTCAGAGCGAGAGAGAGAGAGAGAAAAGCAAACAATCAAAAATTAATAGGTACTGTTTGGGCTTTTAAGTATGTGAAGCACCGTGCGGGAAGTATATCACGCAACAAAGCAGCAACATGTAAGCCCAGCAAGGATGGGAGCAATGTGAAGGTAGTCTTTCATTGTTTTTTGAGGAGCGTCCGTATCCTCTAGGGGTGCGAACAGCCCCCCTGCTCACTATATATTTGAGGAGTTTTATTTAATACATAATACGTGCTCTGATTGGGTAGCTTCTCAGCCATCTACCAATAGCGTCCCTTGTATGAAATCAACTGGGCAAACCAACTGAGGAAGCATGTACCAGAAATTAAAAGACCCATTGTCCACTGAAACCCACAAACCAGCAAAAAAATCTGCGATATATATTTAAATATGCTTACATATAAAATCCGCGATAGAGTGAAGCCGCGAAAGTCGAAGTGTGATATAGCGAGGGATTACTGTACATCTTCTTTAATTGGGAACTTAAAGTGAGGAAAATTTTAAAATTTATAAGAGCTGAGAGCCCAGGAACTGTGTCTGTCAAAAGCATTGACTCCAATGAGAGGTGAGAGGACAGCGGGCATGCTTGAATATGGTTCAGAGGAGGGCGGGACTGAAAACATCTCATGGCCAAAGTCTCGCGGGACTTGAAAAAAGTCTCGTCTCATCCCAGGATTTTTTTTTATAATCTATACTAATAAAAGGCAAAGCCCTCACTGACTGACTGACTGACTGACTGACTCACTCATCACTAATTCTCCAACTTCCCGTGTAGGTGGAAGGCTGAAATTTGGCAGGCTCATTCCTTACAGCTTACTTACACAAGTTAGGCAGGTTTCATTTCGAAATTCAAAGCGTAACGGTCATAACTGGAACCTCTTTTTTGTCCATATACTGTAATGGACTGCAGCTCACTGGCCGCGTCATCACGCCTCCCACGTAATCACATGAACTGACTGTGAACGCAGTACGTACAAAACAAGGAAGAGCCCCAAAGAGCGCTGAAGAAAACATTCATTACACAATTGAGAAGGCAGTGAAACAATAAGAAGCGAAACACGGTGTAAACCGTAAGTTTAAATTAAGTTTACAGAAATGCTCCCGCTGCCGTTTACAATACCATATTCGCGAGATACAAGTTTAATGAGAAGACACGTGGTATAAACGAGATTTGGATCACTTTGTAACAGAGTTAAAATTGCTGTAGCGAGAAAATTTGAAGTGCCGGGTCTTAGCTAACATTAAATAAAGCCGTGGACATCGCAACATCACACAAGAGAGCGGCTCACGTGAACTGACTGAACGCAGTAGGAGTGATCACTTCGCTACTGCAGAAACAAAGCACGGTGTAAACCGTAAGTTTAAATTAAGTTTATAGAAACGCTCCCGCTGCCGTTTGCAATACCATATTCGCGAGATACAAGTTTAATGAGAAGACACGAATATCTATATATATATATATATATATATATATGTATATATGTGTATATGTAGATATGTGTATATGTAGATATGTATATATATGTATATATGTATATGTATATATATGTTTATGTGTGTCTGTGTGTGTATATATATATATATATATATATATATATATATATATGACAGCAACACTCATAACAATGACAACACAATTACATTGACAATCATGTTACGTTATTTTTAAAATGTTTCCTTTTTTTTTTCATAACCTCTTTAACACACTACTTCTCTGCTGCGAACCGCGGGTATTTTGCTAGTAGAGAGATATTTCTTGGCCTTTCTTCTATCTAATCAGGGTTTGATGGTATCTCCCCCTCTAGTGGGCAGTTTTTGACAGTGCTTTTGGTACTCTGCAGTCACAACAATCACATTCAGCAGAGCACTGAATAAAAAGTCCTGTTTGCTGGTTAAACACACAGATGGCTTCAGGGGACTGCAGACTAATTGGTGCCATCCAGTAACCGGAAAGAGCAGCCAAGGAGGATAACAATGGTAGACACAGCCAAAGATGTTTCCTAAGGCAGGGCATGCTAGTGCCAATACTGTGCATGGAATTCAAACGCAGGCTCCTGAAATTCTAGTATTTTTTTGTTATTAGCAATTTTGAATATATTTGTATTTAATTAGACTTTTTGCTCTTACAGCCAAAAACTGAGTCTCCTGGATCGCGTGCGTCTCCCCAATCCTCGCGCCACTGCTATAAAGGGCAAGCTCTTTACCCCCATGAGTACTGATGCCATCGAGGAAAGTCCTTCGAGGGAACCAAAGACGGGAGGTTTCACCAATCGAGAGCGATTCCGGACTGCCTTTCGGATGAAGGCATATGCTTTCCGACAAAGTTCTGAAGGTAATCATTTTATTTTCATTTGTTTATACTTGTTAGTTTATTCCCTGGTTTATGTATGCTCTCCTTCTTAATGGTACGGAGTCGGGGAAAACTCACCTGGGAGAAGTGGAGGAGAAAAATGAAGCTTAAAAGGACTGAAAAGATTTGTTGTCTTTGTGTCCTGGAAGGAGAAGAAATTAAAATAAATAATACTTTATTTGGGGCGGCACGGTGGCGCAGTGGTAGCGCTGCTGCCTCGCAGTAAGGAGACCTGGGTTCGCTTCCCGGGTCCTCCCTGCGTGGAGTTTGCATGTTCTCCCCGTGTCTGCGTGGGTTTCCTCCCACAGTCCAAAGACATGCAGCTTAGGTGGATTGGCGATTCTAAATTGGCCCTAGTGTGTGCTTGGTGTGTGGGTGTGTTTGTGTGTGTCCTGCGGTGGGTTGGCACCCTGCCCGGGATTGGTTCCTGCCTTGTGCCCTGTGTTGGCTGGGATTGGCTCCAGCAGACCCCCGTGAGCCTCTGTTCGGATTCAGCGGGTTGGAAAATGGATGGATGGAATACTTTATTTGAACCTGAGAATGTGTTGGTGAGGCTGTGTCGGGGGGTTTGTTACTCACTTACGCCCCCTACTGCAGCCTACAGCAGTCAAAACAACTGGGAAAGCTTTTAAAGTGCTTGTGTTAAATCTGAATAGTATCGTGAGGACCACCAAGAAGCAGACAAAAGCACAAAGGACCAGCAGTTATTTGTTCCCACATCAACCACTGTGAAGAATACTAAGTGTTCCTTTGTGAATTTGGCTTTTAGTCCCTCGATCTGATCTACCTTTGATGATGTTGATGATGATGATGATAATGATGATGAATTAAAGCAGCCATTAAACAAATGCCAATGAGCTCTATGAGTGAGCATACCTGTTATATCGGGCGGTAAAAAATCACACTGAAACCTCTGAAACAAAGACCACATGTAAATGGGGCAAAAGATGAAAAGGAAGAAGAAGAAATAAAAGAAGAAGAAGAAATAGAAGAAACTAACTGAAATATGCAGCATTGCCCGGGAGGTAGATAGATTTAATTGTTTGAGAAAAATATAATTTAAAAAAACACAACTTTAAAAATAAAAATAAATTAACAAACAATGAAGTCTCACTAATGTGCTTGTCCTGTGGTCTTGTATGTATGTTATCATCCTGCTGATGCTTGGAACTGGCCAACTCTATTTAATTGCAAAAGCAACAGGCGGGCAGCGATGGCGCTCAAACATAAAGAATGCTGGCAGTCACCTCCAGTTTCCCTCTGATGGTCGTTCCGAGTGTCAACTGGATGCTAACATACATACAAGAGCGCAAGATCATACACAGGATGGGGTGGGTTAGGGTCGATTTCACCCTACAGTATTATTAGTCAACCAATGAGAAACATGCGTACCAAGTTTCGTGAAAATCGCTCCAGCCATGCGGAAGTGATGCTGGAACATACATACATACACACACACACATTGATATATATATATATATATATATATATATATATATATATATATATATATATGGCAGCATGGTGGTGCAGTAGTAGCGCTGCTGCCTTGCAGTAAGGAGACTTGGGTTCACTTCCCGGTTCCTCCCTGCATGGAGTTTGCATGTTCTCCCTGTGTCTGTGTGGGTTTCCTCCCACAGGCCAAAGACATGCAGGTTAGGTGCATTGGTGATCCTAAATTGTCCCTAGTGAGTGCTTGGTGTGTGTGTGTGCCCTGCAGTGGGCTGGCACCCTGCCTGGGGTTTGTTCCTGTCTTGCACCCTGTGTTGGCTGGGATTGGCTCCAGCAGACCCCCGTGACTCTGTGTTAGGATATAGCAGGTTGGACAATGACTGACTGACTGACTACATATATATAATATTATTGTCACAGGAGGCTGGGGGACAGACCCAGCTGGGATGCCTGGAAGGACCAGAAGGTGGCTTATACGTCCCCCGGGCCACGAGGGGGCAACCGCCCTGGATCTTGGGGGGACCACGTGAAAGGAGCAAGGAGGCTCAAGCCCAATGGGGCCTGTGGCCACTGTCAGGGGCCCCCCCCTGAGCCTCAGAGAGCCTGGGAAACATTCACTTCCGCCACACCCGGGAAGATGGAGGAAGATCCTTCCAGGGACGCCCGGAGTGCTTCCGGGTGCAAGAGCAGCACTTCCGCTGCCGGAAGGACATCATCAGGCACCTGGAGCACATCCAGGTGGAAATAAAGGGGCCGCCTCCCTACAATCAGGGAGCTAGAGTCTGGAGTGGGAGCAGGACGAAGCTCCCATGAGGAGAGAGGAAAGGCGGCCCACAGACAGTGGGAGAGAGGCTCGTATTAGGGGTGATTGGTGCTGGGAGCACTGTGTGCTGTACGGGACAGTGTTTGTTGAAAATAAACGTGTGCTTTTATAGATAGATAGATAGATAGATAGATGTGAAAGGCACTATATGATAGATAGATAGATAGATAGATAGATAGATAGATAGATAGATAGATAGATAGATAGATAGATAGATAGATAGATAGATAGATAGATAGATAGATAGATAGATAGATAGATGTGAAAGGCACTATATGATAGATAGATAGATAGATAGATAGATAGATAGATAGATAGATAGATAGATAGATAGATAGATAGATAGATAGATAGATAGATAGATAGATAGATAGATAGATAGATAGATAGATAGATACTTTATTAATCCCATGGGGAAATCCACATACTCCAGCAGCAGCATACTGATAAAAAACAATATTAAATTAGAGTGATAACAATGCAGGTATAACAGACAATAACTTTGTATAATGTTAACGTTTGAGCCCCTGTATTATCGTAGTATTTCCCTCTACTTACCCTTTACCTGTTTTCTCAAGGGTAAATGTTCTCGTCAGGTTCGTTATCGGGTTGGTCTACTGTTGCACTTTAAAATGAACACACACACACATAGATAAACACACACACAGACCCTAACCACAACAGTGCCCTATGAATGACATACACACGCTGATTAACCCTTTGCACTTTATACCACACATCAGCCTGTCACTCAGCACTTCAAGAGACTTACTTATTATCGGCACGGACAACATATGATGTTTTAAATAGACCTCAGACCTAAATGTTACTTTTGGTCTCCAAGAAAATATTAAAACATACAAAGACTCAGTATTCTTGACTATAGGCCATTTATCAGCCAAGAATACCGTCTTTTCATACTGTCCCTTCTTTTGAGTGGCGCTTCTCACTCTCAGCCTTATAAACCTCGCAGCACAGAAATAATGGCAAAAATCTGGCTACACCAGGTGCTCAAAGAAATCTTAACTTATTAATTCAATCACTCTAGAAATTAAAACAAAGCATAGAAAGTTAAAAGCAGCATGGTATTTATTACAAGAATAATAATACCACTGGAACAAAGAATAGAAAATAAGTACTGATAGGAAAGTCTGAATATATATAGTCTTTAGGAAAAGCTTACGAAAAAGTTGAAATGACAAGGATGAATGTCCCAGGGAGGCGTTTGATTTAGCAATGGATGTTCATGATGCCTTTCTGACGACCAATGTCGTCTTCGTCTGTTCCTCTTCTTCTTCTCCTCTCTCCTGCTCCTTCTTCTTCCTTCTTCTTCTCCTGCTCCTCCCTCTGCTCCTCTTCCAGACCAAGGCATATTTATTATGAAATATCATGCCTTGGTTACACAACACATGAACCTGATTGGCTGGCTGTCAATGTGATTGATGAATTTTGCTCAAACTCTTTCCCAGATAATAAAGTTCTTTGAAATTGCCTGTTTCCCTTTCCCAGGCCATAAATCCCAGATGTCCATCCATAAAGTAATCAATAGCCTGGGGTGTCAGCAGAGCATCCTTTCCCGGGTTGTAAAATAATTGAGCCCTAGAATGTCTTCCTTTCAATGTAGGAAACAGCTGTTTGAAAGTGAGGTGTGACAAAACCTGCTTTGATCTGTCTTAGTTCATCTGTTGTCTTGTCTCGAACAAAATATAATGTAAACCAAAATGTACAGATTTTATACACCATAACAGCCCCGAAAACCACCCCCCTTGAACCCCCCCCCCCCCCGGGTGGACTTGAAGAGCGGCGGCACGGTGGCGCAGTGGGTAGCGCTGCTGCCTCGCAGTTAGGAGACCTGGGTTCGCTTCCCGGGTCCTCCCTGCGTGGAGTTTGCATGTTCTCCCCGTGTCTGCGTGGGTTTCCTCCGGGCGCTCCGGTTTCCTCCCACAATCCAGAGACATGCTGGTTAGGTTTATTGGCGATTCTAAATTGGCCCTAGTGTGTGCGTGGTGTGTGGGTGTGTTTGTGTGTGTCCTGTGGTGGGTTGGCACCCTGCCCAGGATTGTTTCCTGCCTTGTACCCTGTGTTGGCTGGGATTGGCTCCAGCAGACCCCCGTGACCCTCTGTTCGGATTCAGCGGGTTGGATAATGGATGGATGGAATTGAAGAGTCGCTTAGTGTGGGGGAGGAACAATCTCTCTGGTGGTGTTCGGGCCTATCTCTCAATATATATATATATATAAAAAGAAGGAAGAAGAAACAGAAGAAATTAAAGAAAGAAAAGAAGAAGGAAGATTAAATAAAAGAAGAGCAAGAAAAAGAAGGAGAAATGAAAGAAGTCAAAATAACAGAAATAGAAGAAGAAATTAAAGAAATAGAACAAAAAGAAAGTGAAGAAGAAGAAATAAATGAAGAAGAAGATGATGATGGTGATGCCTGCTACACAGTGCTCCAGTTTCAAACTCTGAGTAACTGGTCATCACCTAATTTTCCAGCAGAGTGCCAGCTGGTATCTATAAAGGTCTCTTGCTGTAATAGAGTTTGCCTGTCACTTCTGTTATTCCCTAACGTTTTTCATAACTGAATAACTGTGCATATCCCATTTCATCAAAATTACAATTTATTTTTGTTTTTTTGTTAATTTAGGTCATGATAATGGCCACCTGCAATTAGTCACTGTGTGTGAATATGGGGGCTATGCGTGTGAGTGTGTGTGTATTTTTATGTGAGTATGTGACGGGGAGTGGCCCCTGTGACAGACTAGAGTCCTGCTCAGGTCTGTTTTCAGCCTTTTGACCAATCCTGGTGACAAAACCTTTGGCCCATAAAACCCTGAAATAGATTAAGAAGGTTCTGGATTCCACTTACTGAACTCAGTCCATCATGCAATACAGTGACTCCACACCTGGATGCTACACCATTTTTGAACTTGTTGAGGTGTCACTATTTATCCTTCCATGTGTTTTTTTTATTTTTTGTCAAAGAAAAGGGCATTTGGATATTTTAGCTTCCTTGGCATCATTTCTGTGTGACAGTAATTGTACATTACATGCTAATCACATTTACTCTTTTAATTTTGAGCTGATAGGAATACAGACCTGAACAAAATATCTCTCACTTTGCCACAAAGAAGTTAAAAAAACATTCAATTGTCCAAAGCTGCTCTTTTTTAAACAATACTTCAATTTTTTTTTTTTTTTTTGCTCCTTGAATTTTGATCTTTGCTCTTGTCTTGTCTTTTTAGATAAACTTAACAATATAAATGATTGTTTTTGACTTCCATTTACCTGCCTAGTGGATATTAAAGAACTCTTATCTTAAAGCAAGGGTCTCTGACCTTTGCTCTCCTCTTGACCGATCTCATCTGCCCCCTGTAATCCCCCCTTTCAACACAGAGGGAAGGCAGCCTGCTCAGTGTGCCATGACCACAGTCCTCAGTGATCAGAGAAGGCTGAACTACGATTGTAGCTGGGGGACACGGCGGGGCGAGACAAAGCTGCATCCTGTCAGGAACCAAACAAAGTCCTCAGCTTATCTTCCTGATTATTTGTAGGGCCATCCATTTCTTAACCACTTATCCAAAACAGGATCATGGGAAGCCAGTGGTGACATTGGGCAAGATGTGGAGCAAGACGGGATTCAGTCCCATAGTGGGTAGAAGCGCATTTCAGGGTGCGCTACAGAACACTAACATAATCACTCATACCTGCACATGTAATAGATAGATAGATAGATAGATAGATAGATAGATAGATAGATAGATAGATAGATAGATAGATAGATAGATAGATAGATAGATAGATAGATAGATAGATAGATAGATAGATAGATAGATAGATAGACATGAAGGCACTATATGATAGATGGGCAAATGTGAATGGCACTATATGATAGATAGATAGATAGATAGATAGATAGATAGATAGATAGATAGATAGATAGATAGATAGATAGATAGATAGATAGATAGATAGATAGACATGAAGGCACTATATGATAGATAGGCAAATGTGAATGGCACTATATGATACATAGATAGACATGAAGGCACTATATAATAGATAGACAAATGTGAATGGCACTATATGATAGATAGATAGATAGATAGATAGATAGATAGATAGATAGATAGATAGATAGATATGAAAGGCACTATATAATATATAGATAGAAATGAAAGGCACTATATAATATATAGGTTCCTGCCTTGTGCCCTGTGTTGGCTGGGATTGGCTCCAGCAGACCCCCGTGACCCTGTGTTCGGATTCAGCAGGTTGGAAAATGGATGGATGGATGCATATGAAAGGCACTATATAATGATAGATAGAGAGATATGAATGTCACTATATACTAGATAGATGTAAAAGGCACTATATAATGACAGATATATATAGATAGATATGAAAGGCACTGTATAGATAGATTGATTGATGTGAAAGGCACTATATATTAGACAGATGAGAAAGGCACTATATAATGATAGATAGATAGATAGACAGATATGAAAGGCACTATATAGATAGATAGATTGATGTGAAAGGCACTATATAATGATAGATATGAAAGGCACTATATAATAGATAGAAATGAAAGGCTCTATTTATAGACAGATGTTAAAGGCACTATATAACGATAGATGGATAGATAGATAGACAGCTATGAAAGGCACTATATTATTGATAGAAAGATAGATAGATATGAAAGGCTCTATATAATAACATATAGATAGATATGAAATGCACTATATAATAGATATATAAATATGAAAGGCACTATATTGATAGATAGATGTGAAAGGCACTATATAATAAAACATAGATAGATAGACAGATATGGAAAACCTTAAAGAAACCTCTAAATAAAATAAGAAAATTATAGAGACTAAGAGATTCAATAAGACTAGAGCAGACAAAATCAACAGCAGTTTCAAAATCAAGAATCAAAACAGGCAAAAGCACAGCCAGGCCACACTTAAATCCCATAATGCATCTGTGGTGAGACCTGAAGATGGCAGCTCACAGATGCTTCCCATCCAATCTAATAGAGTTTGAGTGGATCTGGCAGGAAAAATGGGATAAACTGCCCAAATCCAGGTGTGCCAAGCATGTAGAGACGAACCCAAAAAAAATCAAAGCTGGAATTACTGCCAAAGGGGCTTTTACAAAGTTCAGAATACTTGTATGCATGCGAGAGTTCAGTTTTTGATATGTTTTGCATTTGTAAACCTTTCTGAAAACGTTTTCACTTTATCGTTGATGGTTATTGACTGTAGAGCGATGGACAAAAATGGCTAATGTCCATCCAACCATCCATTATCCAACCCACTATATCCTAACTACAGGGTCACGGGGGTCTGCTGGAGCCAATCCCAGCCAACACAGGGCACAAGGCAGAAAACAAACCCTGGGCAGGGCGCCAGCCCACTGCAGAATGGCTAATGTGTCCTCTTAAAATGAAATCTACAACACAGTAAAGTGTATAAAGTGAAGGGGTCTGAATATGTTCTGAGCCCACTGTCTCCTTTGTAGTGACTTGCCGGCTTTTTTATTCGTTGATGACACTTTTTGTTTCCTCCAGATGTATTTCTTTTGCCAGTGTGTGAAGAAGAGGATTCTAGGAGACTCTAGACGTCTCCTGTCATTTACATCTCCAATCTTTCCTTTTCCACAGATGCTGGCGCACTAGCAGATCCGGGGACTGAAGAAAAGGGCTTTCCCAGTGACATACTGATGGAGGAGAGCATCCCAACACTTAAAGGCGTAATCAGGGCGGTCAGGTAGGATCAGCCTGTCTCCTATGTATTGGGGGGTCTTTAAGAAATCATGCTGTCCACACGTGAACCAGGTCACCATTTCACACCTATTTCATTTGGAGTGTTTACTCAAACTCTGAACTTATTTCCCCACATAGTCCCATTTTGTTTAAGTAGATGTGGACACACCAATTGTACTCGAGGGTGGATGAAAACCAGGCAAACCCTGGAGTGGATCGTGTGAGGTATGAATGTGATTTAACATGGGACTGATCTAACTACGGGCAAATACTGTGCTTTATAAGAAATTCATCTGCTGGTAATTGGGCAATCTCAGTCGAAGCTTCACAAACCAGATGTGGTCAAATGTATTGGTCTCCTTACCATTCATTGAAGATGTGCTGTGATGAAATGCAAAGCAGTTGTCCTCTGTGTTCCTGCATGCCTTTGAGATGCCATCAAGTAAAGCAAGGCAAGTGTGATAAGAGATCAAGTATGGCTTATTCTACAAAGATCTTCTAAAATGGCCTGCAAACATTTGTTGGGACCCGTAGAGAAGATCCTAAATAATTGGATGTGAGTGATTTTTCAAACTATCTGTTTTCTTGAATTCATATTGCATGAGTCTCCAATCATCCCTACTGCCCTCAAAACTGCTGCAGTTACCTCAATCCTTAAAAAACCTGACCTGAATCCTTCCTTTCTCTCTCCAGTTACAGGCCTATCTCTCTAATCTCCCTTTTTTGGCTAAGGTGATGGAACGCATGGCTGCTACGCAACTTCATGCTTTTCTTCTAAACAATGCACTCTGTGAGCCTTTTCAGTCTGGCATTCGCACACAGCATAGCACTGAGACAGCTCTTCTCCATGTAGTTAATGATCTTCTCCAATCTGCAGACTGTGGTTCACGTCATATTCTCCTCCTTCTTGACTTAAGTGCAGCATTGACACTGTTAATCATGAAATCCTCTTGTCACATCTTTCCTCTGTAGGCATCTCTGGCTTAGCCCTTCAATGGCTCACATCATATCTCTCTAATAGGCAACAGTTTGTGTCACACTCGGCCGATATACCGAACCCCTCTCAGCCGGCATAATAATTGACTCTCCTTTCAACAATAAAGATAACAGTTGTCTGTCTTTCATTTCCTAGGAAGATCTGAGTACTGCAGTGTTTTCCGAACAAAGATTTTTAGTGACGCAGTATTTAGTTGTATGAAATTAAATCCATCCATCCATCCATCCATTTTCCAACCCGCTGAATCCGAACACAGGGTCACGGGGGTCTGCTGGAGCCAATCCCAGCCAACACAGGGCACAAGGCAGGAAACAATCCTAGGCAGGGTGCCAACCCACCACAGGACACACACAAACACACCCACACACCAAGCACACACTAGGGCCAATTTAGAATCGCCAATCCACCTAACCTGCATGCCTTTGGAATGTGGGAGGAAACCCACACAGACACGGGGAGAACATGCAAACTCCACGCAGGGAGGACCCGGGAATCGAACCCAGGTCCCCAGATCTCCCAACTGCGAGGCAGCAGCGCTACCCACTGCGCCACCGTGCCGCCCTGAAATTAAATCAAATGTGAAAAACCGGCTGTGCACAAATGTGGGTCCCCTTGTCATTGTGCTGATTTGAATGCCTGTCACTGCTCAATGCTGATTACTTGGTGTGATGAGCTCGTTATGCCTTGAACTTCACAGACAGGTGTGTCCAATCATGAGATATAAAGGGATTTAAGGTGGTCAATTACAAGTTGGGCTTCCTTCCCTTTGACTCTCCTCTGAAGAGTGACAGCATGGAATCCTCAAAGCAACTCTCCAAAGATCTGAAAACAAAGATTGTTCAGTCTCCTGGTTTAGGGGAAGGCTGTAAAAAGCCATCTCAGAGGTTTAAACTGTCAGTTTCAACTGTAAGGAATGGAATCAGGAAATGGAAGGCCACAGGCACAGTTGCTGTTAAACCCCGCAGGTCTGGCAGGCCAAGAAAAATACAGGAGCGTCATATGAGCAGGATTGTGAGAATGGTGACAGACAACACACAGATCACCTCCAAAGACCTGCAAGAACATTTCCCACACTCTCCCACACTCTTATAAACATTTCCTGCACAGTTATACAGCATAAACCCTTTATATTCTCTTAGATATTAGGTAAGATTTGTTGAAATTATGTATGTAAACACACTGTTTATATACTACGCACAATCATATGTATCATATATCATTGAGGAGTTTTATTTAATACGTAATGATGCCGTAATGGCGTCCTACAGTGGCGTAGCTGTTCCCTTCCTTTAACATATCCACAACTTTTACCTTTTCGGCAATCGTCAGCATCTTCCGTTGGCACTTGGGCACGGCCCCTGAAGCAGTAGCAGGAGCAGATCGTTTTGGAGTTATAACGAAGGGCTTGACTACGCACAAAGATAAACACACATGAGCACAAAAGTTAACTCTTTACACAGCAAAACACGTTGATGCTGAATGAGCGAGACGAGATGCTGGCTAACGCAAAGCAGAATCAAATGCTACTGTCCGTCGCTGAGCCAATCAGCACCCAGGAACTTAACCGCATGCTGTGATTGGGTAGTTTCTCAGCCATCCGCCAATAGCATCCCTTGTATGAAATCAAGTGGTCAAACCAACTGAGGAAGCATGTACCAGAAATTAAAAGACCCACTGTGCGCAGAAATCCGCGAACCAGTGAAAAATCTGCGATATATATTTAGATATGCTTACATATAAAATCCGCGATAGAGTGAAGCCGCGAAAGTCGAAGTGTGATATAGCGAGGGATTACTGTCATTTTTTTTTTTTTACTCTGTATATAAAGCGACCTTGGGTTTGTGAAATGCGCTCAATAAATGTAACTTATTATTATTATTAATAATCGTACAGTCAGTCATTCAGCTGATTTAAATGTAGAAGAATCGTCACTCTGCTGTTTGGTGTCATCGTGTGTCCCCCACTGAACATGAAGCAGAGAAAGTAAAGGAGAGAGCTGACTGAGGAGATCAGAAAGACAAATGAGGGACAAGCTTGTGAAAGGCAAAGGCTAGAAGACCATCTCCATGGAGCTTGATGTTCCTGTGACAACAATTGCAAATATTATGAAGAGGTTGAAGGTCCTTGGGACTGTAGCTGACCTCCCTGGACACGGCTGCAAGGGGAAAATTGACCTCAGAATGGGAAGAAGGATAATGAAAATGTTGGACAAAAAGCCAAATAGAACTTCCGATGAGATCTAAGCTGAACTCCAAGGTCAAGGTCCATCAGTAAGTGACAGTGGGCTCGATGGACGAAGACCCAGGAGGACGCCACGTAACTAAAGTCAGACTGGAATTTGCTCAAATGCACATTGACAAGCCACAGTGCTTCTGTGTGAATGTCCTCGACAGGTGGGACAACATTGGAGCTTTTTAACAAGTCACATCAGCTTTGTGTCCACAAACAAAGAAATGAAGCTTTCTAAGTAAAGCCCAACAGACCTGCCCTGAGACATGGAGGAGGTTCTGTGATGTTTGGGGGCTGCTTTGCTGTGTCTGCCACTGGTGTGCCTTGAGTCTGTGCAGGAAACAATGAAATCTCAAGACATTGTGGAGCGAAAGGTCCTGCCCAGTGTCGCAAGCCTCTGTCTCAGTCACAGGTCATGGACCATCCAACAGGATAAGGAGCCAAAACACATAGCGAAAAACACCCAAGAGTGGCGAAGAACAAAACATTGGACTCTTCTGACGTGACCTTCTCTGAGCCCTGATTTGAATCAATTGAACATGAAAACTGAAACATGCAGTGTGGAGAAGACCAGGGTCCCATGTTAAAGGCAAAGGCCAGAAAACCATCTCCAAGCAGCTTGATGTTCCTGTAGGAATGGTGGACAAAAAGCCAAGGACAACTTCCAAAGAGATAGAATTTGAGCTCCAAGATCAGTATCCATCACTGTCTGATCTCACTATCCATCGCTTTTTGAGTGACAGTGGGCTCAATGGAAGAAGACCCAGGAGGACTCCACTTATAAAAGCCAGAGTGGAATTTGCTAAAATGTATATTGAGAAGCCACAGTGCTTCTTTGTGAATGTCCTTTGGACAAATGAGGCAAAACTGGAGCTTTTATGGCAAGTCACATCAGCTCTATGTCCACAGATTAAAAATTAGAAAAGTGAAGCTTTCAAAGAAAAGACCACCAGACCTACTGATAAACATCGGAGGAGGCTCGGTGATGTCGTGGAGTGCTGTGCTGCATCTGGAAGGGGATGCCTTGAGTCTGCGCAGGGAGCAACAAAATGTCAAGACTATCAATACATTGTGGAGCCAAACGTCCCACCCGGTGTCAGAAAGCTCCATCTCTGTCACAGGTCATGGACCCTCTGACAGGATAATGAGGCAAAACACACAGCGAAAAGCCCCCAAGAATGGCTAAGAACATAACATTGGACTCTTCTGAAGTCACCTTTCTAGGAGCCCTGATTTGAATCCTATGTAAGATCTATGGACAGAACTGATACGTGCAGTCCGAAGAAGACCCCCCTTCACAACCAACACAGCTGGAGCAGTTTGCTCAGGACGAGTGGGCCAAATGACCTGTGGACAGGCACAGAAGTCTCATGGAGAACTCCAGGAATGATTTGTTGGCAGGGATTGCAAACACTTAAAAGGTTTTACAACAAAATGTGAGAGTAAGGGTCTCGTCATCTTCACCCATGCCATGTTCATTTGGTTTCTTATTTGAAATATTTTGTTGAATCTAAAATCTACAGCAAAGTCTGATTTTTGTTAAATACGAACTAAACAATGCAATACAATACAATACAGTTTATTTTTGTATAGCCCAAAATCACACAAGAAGTGCCGCAATGGGCTTTAACAGGCCCTGCCTCTTGACAGCCCCCCAGCCTCGACTCTCTAAGAAGACAAGGAAAAACTCCCAAAAAAACCTTGTAGGGAAAAATGGAAGATACCTTGGGAAAGGCAGGTCAAGGAGTGAACCCTTTCCAGGTAGGTTGGGTGTGCAATGATGGGAGTCGATGACTTTTATTCAGTTTCAAGTTATTACAGAGATAATTATGGGTTCTTCTTTTTTCTTGGAGCACCACCATTATTCTTAAAACCAAAAACATAGTTACCACCTGACCCCTAAGGGATCATTTATACTTCACTCTCAGAACGTGTACGCGTTCGCATCATGGTCGCCATGTGTTCTCAGCGTTCATTTGATGCGTCCTCTGAGCAGGTCCTCAGAAATTAATGCGACGCGTGCGCGAGTTGCAGTACCAGCAAAAAGTCGGGGGGCGCAGTATGCTAAAAGTTGGAATGTGACGTCAGAGTCTCTGTTTACTATCTACAGTGCATCCGGAAAGTATTCACAGCACACCACTTTTTCCACATTTTGTGATGTTACAGCCTTATTCCAAAATAGATTAAATTCATTTTTTTCCTCAGAATTCTACACACAACACTCCATAATAACAATATGAAAAAAGTTTACTTGAGATTTTTGCAAATTTATTAAAAATAAAAAAAATTGAGAAAGCACATGTACATAAGTATTCACAGCCTTTGCCATGAAGCTCAAAATTGAGCTCAGGTGCCTCCTGTTTCCCCTGATCATCCTTGAGATGTTTCTGCAGCTTCATTGGAGTCCACCTGTGGTAAATTCAGTTGACTGGACATGATTTGGAAAGGCACACACCTGTCTATAGAAGGTCCCACAGTTGGCAGTTCATGTCAGAGCACAAACCAAGCATGAAGTCAAAGGAATTGTCTGTAGACCTCCGAGACAGGATTGTCTCGAGACACAAATCTGGGGAAGGTTACAGAAAAATCTCTGCTGCTTTGAAGGTCCCAATGAGCACAGTGGCCTCCATCATCCGTAAGTGGAAGAAGTTCGAAACCACCAGGACTCTTCCTAGAGCTGGCCGGCCATCTAAACTGAGCGATCAGGGGAGAAGGGCCTTAGTCAGGGAGGTGACCAAGAACCCGATGGTCACTCTGTCAGAGCTCCAGAGGTCCTCTGTGGAGAGAAGAGAACCTTCCAGAAGGACAACCATCTCTGCAGCAATCCACCAATCAGGCCTGTATGGTAGAGTGGCCAGACGGTAGTCACTCCTTAGTAAAAGGCACATGGCAGCCCGCCTGGAGTTTGCCAAAAGGCACCTGAAGGACTCTCAGACCATGAGAAAGAAAATTCTCTGGTCTTATGAGACAAAGATTGAACTCTTTGGTGTGAATGCCAGGCGTCACATTTGGGGAAAACCTGGCACCATCCCTACAGTGAAATATGGTGGTGGCAGCATCATGCTGTGGGGATGTTTTTCAGTGGCAGGAACTGGGAGACTAGTCAGGATAAAGGGAAAGATGACTGCAGCAATGTACAGAGACATCCTGGATGAAAACCTGCTTCAGAGCGCTCTTGACCTCAGACTGGGGTGACGGTTCATCTTTCAGCAGGACAACGACCCTAAGCACACAGCCAAGATATCAAAGGAGTGGCTTCAGGACAACTCTGTGAATGTCCTTGAGTGGCCCAGCCAGAGCCCAGACTTGAATCCGATTGAACATCTCTGGAGAGATCTTAAAATGGCTGTGCACCGACGCTTCCCATCCAACCTGATGGAGCTTGAGAGGTGCTGCAAAGAGGAATGGGCCAAACTGGCCAAGGATAGGTGTGCCAAGCTTGTGGCATCATATTCAAAAAGACTTGAGGCTGGAATTGCTGCCAAAGGTGCATCGACAAAGTATTGAGCAAAGGCTGTGAATACTTATGGACATGGGATTTCTCAATTTTTTATTTTTAATAAATTTGCAAAAACCTCAAGTAAACTTTTTTCACGTTGTCATTATGGGGTGTTGTGTGTAGAATTCTGAGGAATAAAATGAATTTAATCCATTTTGGAATAAGGCTGTGACATAACAAAATGTGGAAAAAGTGATGTGCTGTGAATACTTTCCAGATGCACTGTATATGTGACAGAAAGCCGCTTTGCGGATCATACGAGATCGGTGTGCGCGCTTCGATATTTGATGAATGGTTTGATGTGGTGAAGCAAAATGCCGACATACAGATGTATTCATGGTGCTTTTATATTCAAGCATTGCATATTCCCGATCGTAATGACACGATACGTTTTAAAATTCTCACATACCGTTCCTTCTTTTTTTCTAGGGCTTCCTCTGCTCTTGACAGCAGCGAATCACCAGCAATAGATCGTCACTCCGCGCACATTAAATGTTTGATATTCCAACTCTCTGCACATTTAGAGTCCTTAGATTTATACTTGATATCACTTTCATGATGAAAAGCATTAAAGTATGTATATTACATTTTACAGATAAATCGGTAATTTCATTTAAATAATGAATAATGTTAATAGGACGGAGTGGTGGCTCTGAGGCTAGGCCCTGGCAATCGGAAGGTTGCCGGTTCGAATCCCGTAAATGCCAAAAGGGACTCTGCTCTGTTGGGCCCTTCAGCAAGGCCCTTAACCTGCAATTGCTGAGCGCTTTGAGTAGTGAGAAAAGCGCTATATAAATGCAAAGAATTATTATTATTATAATTACATACATGGGGTGACACAGTTGCGGAGCGTTAGTGCTGCTGTCTTGCAGGGAGTCACGTTGCTGATATTCCCTGCCTGGAGTTTACATGTTTTCCTGCTGGGTTTCCTCAGTGTGCTCCAGTTTCCTTCCAAAGATATGCAGATTTGGGGATTTGGTGCCGCTAAAATGACGCTAGTGTATGTGTGTGCTTGTATTCACCTTGCGATGAGCCGAGGCATCATCCAGGGATTGTTTCTCACTCACTGTTTCTCAATGCTTGCTGGAAATGGACACATCCCTGGATTTAATCAATAAACATCCTTTTCAGAGATATTACGGTAAGGTGTCATCGGAATTTAATGGGTGTTCTAGGCAATTCACAACACAGAGAAGCCGAACATGTTCTCACCGTGATAATATCTCGCACTGCCACCTGGCGGATTACTCCAGATTTATGTAAAGTACGCGCGCAAGTATAAACACTTCAACGCTTGTGTAGCAGGAGCGTCCGCTGCAGCATGCGTCGCGTTGCGTGAAGTATAACTCTGGCCTTAGGGGGACCTTCCCTCTGTATGCACTAAATCACTTCTCACATTCCTGACCTAGGGTTGGCGATAAAGGAGACTTCCCCATGCATTAAGTAAAGTGAGAAATACAAGCCTTTCACAACCTGTGGCTAGCTAATACAATATGTGCCATTTTAATTTGGACAGAGATTACATTAATTTAACTTTTAAATCTTCTATACTTGTCATACTCTCGAGATGTCTTTCTCGCATCCTGTCTGCTTTTATACTTCCTGTCTTTGAAGGTGCCTCCCATGCCCCTCCTCGCTGGGTCACTAAAGCCAAACTGACCAATGTGGATGCTGAAGTCGAAAACAACGGGAAACAAACACCAATTTAAAACAAAAACCAATATCTTTATTCTTGGTGATTTAAAGGGACTGCAGCCCCACCCACGCCTCCGAAGAGACTGGAGTCCCCTCCCCCCCCCCCCAACCGGCTCAGTGCCACTTACTGGTTGGAACAGACAGTCTGCAGTCTTAACGTGGGGCCTCCCCCAGACCACGTGGGGGTAACTGCCCTGGTGGCTATGGGGACCGCGGGTGACCGGGGACACCCGGAGTGTTTCCGGGTGCGCAGCCGGCACTTCCGCCACACTGGTGTTTAGTGTTTTATTGTGGGGCATCAGTTGGTGAAGAAAGATTCACGGATCTTGACTTTGCTGATGATGCTGTGATCTTCGCGGAGTCAAAGGAGGCTCTGATCGGGGCGCTCGAGAGACTGAGCGAGGAGTCTGAGTGTCTGGGCTTGTGAGGGTCCTGATAAAAACCTAAGATCAGGGCCTTTAAAGACCTCTTAAGCACAGCCATCAGCAGTGTGTCTGTCAACGGAGAGAGTGTCAACCACGTCATCAAGAGGTCTACTTACCTCGGCAGTGACATTCATGCGACTCTGGTGACTCTTCCTATGAAGTCAGTAGATGGATTGGGAGAGCATGGGTGGGTCATGAGGTCGCTGGAAAGGGGAGTGTGGCGCTCCCGATATCTCTACAAAAGAACGAAGGTCCAGGTCTTTAGAGTCCTGGTGCTTCCTGTCTTGCTATATGGTTGCGAGACATGGACACTATCCAGTGACCTGAGACAAAGACTGGACTCCTTCGGTACTGTGTCTCTTTGGAAGATCCTTGGGTACCGCTGGTTTGACTTTGTGTTGCTCACAGAGTCCCGAATGAAGCACATGACCTGCATTGTGAGGGAGCATCAGTTACAGCACTACGGCCATGTGGCACGATTCATCAAGGGTGATCTGGCTCACAGAATCCTCTCTATTGAGGACCCAAGTTGCTGGACCAGGCCAAAGGGAAACCCACATAACACCTGGCTGTGGCAGATGGAGGGTCATTTCTGGAGGCAAAAGGTGAGGCTGTCGATTTACCAGTCGAGCTACGTTCCTACCCTCACCTATGGCCACGAGCTTTGGGTAGTGACCAAAAGAGCAAGATCGTGGAAACAAGTGGCCGAAATGAGTTTTCTCCGCAGGGTGGCTGGACTTTCCCTTAGAGATAGGGTGAAGAATTCATTTATCCAGGAGAGACTCGGAGTAGAGTCGCTGCTCCTCCGCATTGAGAGGAGTTAGTTGAGGTGGTCCGGGCATCTGGTTAGGATGCCCCCTGGACGCCGCCCTGGGAGGGTGTTCCGGGCATGCCCCACTGGGAGAAGGCCACGGGGCAGACCCAGGACACGCTGGAGGGATTATATCTCCCGGCTGGCCTTGGAACACCTCGGGGTCCTCCCAGAGGAGCTGGAGGAGATGGCTGGGGAGAGGGAGGTCTGGGCTTCCCTGCTTAGGCTGCTGCACCCGTGACCCGACCTTGGATAAGCGGTGGATAATGGATGGATGGGATTAGACCACATGTGTGCCTTGGCGGTTGCCATCCAGGATCCCAAGCTGCTTTGTCATGTGCTGGGTGCAGCAACGTGATGTATCAGTGCGTGCTCGCCAACCTGACCTGACCTGAACCTGTTGTTATTTCAATTTTGAATGTGTTTACTCTTTTCATTCAACAGAATTTTGAAGTTTCTTCTAAACAAAAAGAAATTCAAAGAGACCTTGAGGCCTTACGATGTGAAGGATGTGATAGAGCAGTACTCAGCGGGGCACCTTGACATGCTTTCTAGAATCAAATACCTCCAGACAAGGTAAAAGTACATTTTAAATTTCTGTCAGAAATGTTGCAGAATTTTATTTTAATGAAAAATGTCAAATACGTATGGAGTGGATGAACATTTTTAAGGGTTACATTTCAAACATCCAGACCTGTTATGCAAGAATGTAGAACACGGCAAAGCAGAATGTTTTGAGCTCAGCCGGCTGATGGAGATACAAGGCTGCATTGAGTTGTGCTTGCCATGGCCGAGAAGTGGATTGAGTTTTAGTGCTAGCAGCACAAATTTTAAAAATTGTCCCAGACTCAGTCTTCATAAACTGTGAAAATTTATAAAATTTAATTATAATTCATAAAATGAGAAGTCTATTTAAAACCAGTGAGTGGGTTAGGGTTAGGGCTGGGATATACCTGACACTACTGATGCTTTGTAAGCAGTGTACCCTCTATATTTGCATGTGTACTTTATATAAATCTGGAGGATTCCACCAGGTGGCAGTGTGAAAAATCGTCACAGTGAGAACACAGTGTCTGGTTTTGCTATGTTGTGAGTTAAGGGAAGAAAGATGTTGGATATAAAAATTCTTTGCATTCTAATACTGTTACTAAGGTGCAAAAGAAAGATGGCGACACAGAAGATGGTATGTGAGACCTTTCAATGTATCTCGTCATCACGATGGGGAGATATGTGACGCTTGTTTTTCCTATGCGAGAAACAAATGAAAAAAAGCACCAGGAATACTTTTGTATCTCAGCTTTTAAGTCTGCCGATTTGCTTCATCGCATCGAACCGCTCATCAAACATCGAAGCACGCATATTGATCCTGTTGAAGCTGCAATTGCGGCTTGCTGTCACACCGCGTTATCTTGTACCGGCCAAATCCCCACACTTCTTCTCTCGGACATTTTCCGTTTTGCACGGGCGTATCTGTCTCGAATTTGCTTCCATTTTGTCTTGCTCCATTTTCAAAGAGTTTGCGATCTAATGCCAGCTGTTCTGACAGGCATGTCGATAGTAAACAACGATGCTGACGTCAAGTACCAAAACTTGAACACACATGTAACCGCAGAATTTTGCTGGTACTGCAACTGGCGCACACATCACGTTAATTTCTGATGCCGTGCTCAGAGGACGCATCAGAGGAGCGCTGGGTATGTATGGCAGCCATGATGCGTGCGCGAAAATGTTCTGAGTGTCAAGTATATCCCGGCTCTTAGACTGAATATTTTCTCCCCGTTCTTTATTATATTGTTAATGCTTTCAAGAAAAAACAAAAAAAATTAATTACCGTATATACTCGCGTATAAGTTGGGTCTTGAAACCCAAAAAATCGATCATAAAATCAGACCCCGACTTATATGCCCATTCAAAAATGCGACACTTAAATTTTTTTTTTTTTTTACATCTTCTTACTTCCTCCAATGTCGTACCAGTTTCTCAGGCGCATCGAATTTTGTTGCAGCAGTGCAGTTACCAATTTCTTTTGCCACGTCGATGACTTTTAATTTAAAACCAGCTTCATATTTTCTTCTGATCGGGCACTCCATCGTAGATAAGGGATGCTCTTACGATAAAATGTATGAGGGTGTGAGATACACAAAACAATGCAAACGTCACTTCAGAATAGTCCGGGTATTACCATGTGGTCACGTAGGCACAATACATTAAAAAAGGCTGTGTGCTCTGTGGGTCCTCTCTCAGGTGGGCAATAGCATGTCATAATCTCTCGGACCAATAGCGTGAGTTTTCCCACATTCTACTTATACGACTGACATTATAAATTATACGGTAAATCAGCTTTTACCGTATATTATAAAAATTATAATATTATAATTTATAAATTATAAAAATTATACGGTATAATTAAGCCCTGACTTATCTGAGGGAGAACTTATACGCGAGTATATACAGTAGATGCTGCTTTGGTATTGATATCATGCCCAAAAAAATGTGTAAACTGGGATATCTGTAGGGTGAGTCCATGGGCAAATCAGCCTCCCAGAGCCACTTCCTGAATAAAGTGCAGGTGTGGACACTAAGATCTCAAGGGGGGAATTTTCCAGACCTAAACACAGCCTGTGGTCTTCTCCTCAGCAAATGAGGAATCCGCACAAAATTCAGCAGAGGTACTGAATGTTTAATGATGTGGATTTGTACATTCTACAAGCACACATTATTAAGCTTTAGGTATCAGGTTAAATGTTTATAATTCCAGTGTAATTCTGTGTATAACACTAGAATAATATCATTTATTTATTTAAAAATTTAAGATATAAATGCAAACAAATGATTGCTTATGGAGTTTGTTCTGCAACATGGCAGCTGATTCAAAAATATAAGTGATACTTAGATAGGTTTGAGGCTGCCAGTTTCGACTGCAGCTCATGTAAATATTTGGGATTGCAGGATGTTGTGTGGGTGATGGAAATGGATCTCCTGTGGCTATCTCTCCACTTTATTTTTCTTTTTGTGTGTTTAACTGTAGCTAAACTGCCTTCAGTCTCCTCCAGTATATTACTTTGCTGAGAATCCACCTTTTCCATGTGTTATTTAATGTTGAATAAAAGGTCCCTTCAAATGCACCTTTGAAATGTCTCTTATTTGTTTAGCGACATGCTCCATAGAAACATCTGGAAACACAACATGGTATTTCAAGAGAATGTCTTTTTCATTGATATTTTTTGTCCCTTTCAGAATAGATATGATCCTGGCTCCTGGACCACCGTCAACTCCGAAACACAAGAAGCCACAAAAAGGACCTTTTATGTACCCCTCACAGCAATCTCCAAGGTTTTTTATGGTTTTTATTTTTCAACTAATAGCAATAAATTCATGAAATTCCAAAAAATATGTCCACCTAATTTTAATTATTGCAGTGTGGAAGTTTTCAGCAGAGCTATTTCCTCACAGGTGGCACAGTGGTAGTGCTGCTGTGGAGACTGTGGAAGATTGTGGGTTCGCTTCCCGGTTCCACCCTGTGTGGATAGCGCTTTGAGTACTGAGAAAAGCGCTATATAAATGTAATGAATTATTATTATTATTATTATTATTATTATTATTTAACATTTTCTACACAACAACAACTGTTCATCTCCAGTGATGAAGTGCATTCAGGTCCTCCTCACTGATTGGAATGTGTATCTTGAGCACAGTGTGAGCTTTAACAAAAGTCTACAAGGTTCTGAAACCATGTGAACAAGACATTCAACAAAAATTTGTTCCTAAGCTTCCAAAAAATGCCAAAGTGCGAGATCGAAACCTTCTGTAATGCTTGCTGCTTTCTCATAGAAATTAAGTTTTATGAAGGGATCGTACAATCTGAATAGTGAACAGATGTAAGCTTGGAAAATGCTTTTATATGTACAGTGTAAATATATATATATATATATATATATATATATATATATATATATATATATATATATATATATATAGTAAGAAAACATAGTACAGTGGAACCTCGGTTCATGAACGTCTCGATACACGTACAAATCAGTTTACGACCAAAAAGTTCGCCAAACTTTTGCCTCGGTTCACGACCACACACTCGGTATACAAACAAGCCAGGTTCCGCTTTCGCTTTGTACATGTTCAGTCTCTCCCTGTGCAGCGAGCAAGAGAGAGAGAGCGAGAGAGCGCGACACACACACACAGGCAGAGAGAGAGAGCTGGACTCATAAGGTAGAAAGGCAGTTAAAGAATGCACTGGGCTTGATTTTGTTTTAACTTCTGTTTACAGCGATCGGTTTGTAGCGTGCATTGTTGCAATGTTACTTTTCTTGGTGGTTTATTAAATTACAGATTTTTTCAAATGTTCATTTTTTTCCCTGTGCTTAAAACTCATTAAAAAAAAAACCAACAACAACAACATTTATTTATATAGCACATTTTCATTCAAAAAGTAGCTCAAAGTGCTTTACATAATGAAGAAAAGAAAAATAAAAGACAAAGTAAGAAATTAAAATAAGAATAAAATAAAAATAAAAAATAAGAATAAAAAGTGTTTTTAGCCAGCGGTTGGTAGTGCTATAACGTGAACTATTGCAGTGTTAGTTTTCTCAGTGTTATTCAATGTTTTTACATTTAGTTTATTATTACGCTGTACATTCTATGGTTTAATTAACTATATTTGTGCTTAAAAACTTAAAAAAAAAATATATACAAATATATATATATTTACATACAGTTCGTATGGTCTGGAACGGATTAATTGTATTTACGTAAAATCCTAAGGGGGAAATTGCTTCGGTTCACTATCAAATCAGTTTACAACCAGAGTTTTGGAACGAATTATGGTCGTGAACCGAGGTTCCAATGTACAAATCAAAAAGAGTTGGGGATCCACCCCTTGTATATTCTGGTGCTTTGAGTGGTCTTTTGAGACTGAAAAGAGTTCCATAAACTGGGACTGACTGATAGAATAAACAGCAAGAATTTATAGCGGGACAAGCAGGAATGGCGTGTTTGCAGGAAAGGAAGTGGCGTGAGGTCATCAGTGAATGCCGGAAGTGAGGTCAGGAACACGCAGAAGTGATGTGCTTAGCTGGTCTTTTCCTTGGAAATTCTGTAGAAAGAAAAGAAGAGGCATTAATACTCAGTGCAAACCCCCTGGTCTGGCTTGTCAGTACCCCGATTTGAACCCTTTGACTGCTTCCAAAGCGCACGTGTCTGACAATATATATATCATATACCTATGATCTGCTTCTCGCAACTGAGAGGATGTGGCGGATGTTTGCCGGTATCCGTCAAACATAAAGGCAACCTTCAAAAGGGCGACCTCAATTGGGCGCGGCGAATAAAAGCGCAAATAAATAAAATCGATCTTCAAAAGGGTGACCTCAATTGAGCGCCAAATAAAGGCGTGCGTAAATAAAGGCGAGCTTCAAAAGGACGACCTCAATTGAGCGCCAAATAATTGCGCGCGCAAATAAAGGAGCGCGTTTCAAAAGGGCGCCCTCAATTGAGCGCCGAATAACTGCGCGCATAAATAAAGGAGTGCTTCAAAAGGGTGACGTCAATTGGGCGCAGCGAATAAAGGCAAACGCAACAAAATTATTACAGAAAATTTATTAGATAAAGGCAATGATTGAACGTATAAAAAGGTGAAAGCAAGAATATTAAAACATCCAATTAATTAATGCATGAACTTCTAACGAACTACTTCTAACGAACTATTTCTAAAGCTCTCTATATTTCGTTGTTTTCAAAATTACAGAAAATTAGATTAAGGCAATGACTGAATGTATAAAAAGGTGAAAGCAAGTTACACTTGAAGCTGTAGATTATGTGCAATGTCACATAGATATTCGAGATGCGGTCTATTAGCATAATCAAGGACAATTAATTTAATTCACTCCGAAGGTCATCCTTTTGAAGCACTCCTTTATTTGCGTGCGCATTTATTCGGCGCTCAATTGAGGTTGCCCTTTTGAAGATCGCTTTTATTTATGTGCGCTTTTATTCTCCGTGCCCAATTGAGGTCGCCCTTTTGAAGGTCGCCTTTTTGTGCGCGTCTTTATTGAATAGAACGGATGTTTGCCAACTGGCCGACTAACCACAAGCTGGTAGGTAACCACCCAAATAATTGGACTGCGATTCAGACCAAAAAGAATACATATATATATATATATATATATATATATTAGGGCTGGGCGATTTGGCCTAAAATCAAAATCTCGATTAATTGAACATTTTAACTCGATTACGATTAATGAACGATTATTTTATTTATTTATTTATTTATTTATTTATTTATTTATTTATTTTGCCCTCATAGTTCACTGACAAGTTTTGTACAGTAAATATGCTCACATATTACAAGTGAGAGATTTTTGAATGAAGGGTGCATTACTTGATTTTAAAATAATTGAAGGAAACACACTATCTTCTATCTGTGATTATTTATTGAACATCAATGTTGAACAACTGAAATTAAAGCACATATTGCCTAAAACGAACAGTCACTTTGTTCTTATAAAAAAGTAAAAATAAATAACTTGCACTTTTGGAAACAAAATAAATTATTTTCAATGTTTTTCTTATTAAAAGTAGAAAATAAACAGTATCTCTTCTAAATAAAATAACTCTTATATATCCTGTAAATAATATTTTAAACAGTGCATTTCTTGCATCTTCTGTAAACAAATATTTTAATGTTGTAATGAAAATAGAACTCTCTAAACACTGTTGCATGAGGTGATCTTAGCGATCTTGTCATGTCACTATATGAACATGAATTTACTCTTAAGTTCTTACTAAGAAACACGAGCATGTTAACCTTTTCAGGTTTCAGGCAGGACCTGAGGCATGTAACAATGTTTCCGCCCGAACTGAAAACCCGCTCTGATGGGGAGCTAGTAGCTGGTATGCAGAGATACTTTTTTGCCACCTTACTTAGAGTGGGAAAGTGTACATGATGCTTCCTCCACCAGTCCAGTGGATTTGCCTCACTATCCAGCATGGGGGACACCAAATAGCTGCTCATCTCTGCTTCTAGCGATTGCTGAAGTGACAGAGTGGGTGTAGCTGAACTTGCTGAAGGTGTTGCCTCACTCCCTTTAAAAAAGCTTCCTAATGACCTCTTTTGCTTTTATGCTATTATATTTAATTAAGCTGACGTGTACTTACCAATTGCAAGGTGTAGGCGGTGTCCAAAACACTGCTGCCGTAACCATCCATTAAGCGCAGCAGCTTTGACAACATTAGCACCGTTGTCTGTTGTAATGGCTGAAAGTTTTTCTTCCGCGAGGTTAACATTCAGAAAGCATATCTTTCAGACCTTGCGCAATCATATCTGCCGTGTGATGGGCTGGAAAATATGCCGTCTCAAGGCATCTCTGGCGCAGCTTCCAATCATCGTCAATGTAGTGCAAAGTAAGGCTCAAGAATGGGTCCATCGTCCTACTTGACCAGAGATCAGATGTGGCTGCAAAGTGTTGAACATTTTTCAGTTCAGCAGCTACATTTTTACAACATGTCTTGTACATGTCTGGCAGCGCAGTTTTAGAAAAATGTGATCGCGATGGCACAGTGTATCTTCTGTCGAGAGTTTTAACGAGGTGTTTAAACCCGCTTCGCTCCATTGTAGCCAAAGGAGTCCTATCCTTTGCGATGTAATAACAAATAGCGTCAGTTATTTCTTTCCATCTTCTTGAACTCTTCTCATACTGTGTGGCATTTGTGAACGCTTGTGTTATCGACATCTGCTTTGCGGAGGCACTTGTTGCTGGGTGCTTGTCAGTCTCATTTTGTTTTTTTTGAGCCATGCACTGATCATATTCAGTAATGTGATTGTGCTTCAAGTGTTGAAACAAATTGGTGGTGTTATCTTTGGGCGTCGAGACTGTTTTTCTACAGTGTCTACATCTGACTTCATTTTGTTCGATGTCATCCTTACTGAAGCCAAAATGTGTCCAAATGACGGAGACTGCGTTTTTCTTTGGTACAAGCTGCTCTTGTTGCTCAGGTGTGTCCGTGTTTAAGCTCTCCATGCTCGACATGTCGGTGGAATAACGTAACATAACGGAGCGGGGTCACATTAATCCACACACGGTAGTGTTTTTAAAGGGAAAGTAATCGAAATAATCGACCTGGAAAAATTTGATCGATTATAGGTTCTGAATGTCGATTTCGATTACTTCTCGATTAATTGCCCAGCCCTAATATATATATATATATATATATATGTAAAATATATAACATATATATATAATATATTATATATATATATATATATATATATATATATATATATATATATATATATATATATATATATATTTATTAGCCATTCCCCCCGGCTCAGCCCATGTAGTAGTGAAACAGGACAAAATTTAATAATCAAGAAACAATCAGGTATCACTAGCTAAGCGGAGGCAAGTTACGCTCCAATACACAGAGGTAGACCGACTCCCCAGTCCTGACGTCCCGCTTCCCCCTCCCCTCTGCCCACAGCCTCTGTCTCGGATTAGCGTGAATATATCGCTCCTGCAACTGAACTATGATTCTTAGCGCGATGAGAGAAGTCGCAAAATCAACTGGAATGTTCAAGCAAATTCTAGAAAAAAACCCGATCTGAATCCATTAAATAGTTCTGTCGTCCGCTAGCTAAGTGGATGTAAGATACGCCCTGAGGCTGGCGCATGAGTCAGGAGGGCCCCACCCCCCTCCCCTCAGCCAGCCACATCTCTCTTGGATTCGCACAAACAAATCGGTACCGCAAGCGAACTGTGATACTTAGCGCGATGAGAGAAGTCACAAAATCAACCGGAATGTTCAAGCAAATTCTAGAAAAAAACCTGATCTAAATCCGTTAAGTAGTTCTCTCGTGAAAAGCAGACAGACATACAGACAGACAGATTTTGGATTTTATATATATACTAGCTGTCCCCCCCAGCTCCACCCGACAAAACTTTAAAATTCAATGAACAAACAGGAATCGCTAGCTAGTGGGGGGGAAGTACGCTTCGTCACGTGGCGAGAGGTGGAGATTCGAATGGAGACTGGCGTGTGAATGAGGAGGACTCCCCCGGCTTCCTACTCCTGATATCACGCAACCCTCTCCCCTCTCTGTTTCGGATTAGCATGAATAAGTTGCTGCTGCAAGTAAACTATGATACTTAGCACGATGAGAGAAGAATCGCAAAATCAACCAGAATGTTCAAGCAAATTCTAGAAAAAAACCTGATCTAAGGGTGGCACGGTGGCGCAGTCCAAAGACATGCAGGTTAGGTGGATTGGCGATTCTAAATTGGCCCTAGTGTGTGCTGGGTGTGTTTGTGTGTGTCCTGTGGTGGGTTATCACCCTGCCCGGGATTGGTTCCTGCCTTGTGCCCTGTGTTAGCTGGGATTGGCTCCAGCAGACCCCCGTGACCCTGTGTTCGGATTCAGCGGGTTGGAAAATGGATGGATGGAACCTGATCTAAATCCATTAAGTAGTTCTCTCATGAAAAGCGGACAGACATACAGACAAACATTGGATATATATATATATATATATATATATATATATATATATATATATATATATATATTCACGGCATTCGTAGTCTGTGTCACAATCTGATTGTATGGGTGGTTACCTACCAGGTAACGCTTGTGGTTGGCCAGCAATCTGCTAACATCCGCCACGGTGCCCTCAGTTTGTGAGGAGCAGATCATAGAATGGTTGAAATTGTTTACTGTCAAATAAATGCAAAGAGTATGCGACACGTGTTTCGCCCTCATTCTGGGCTCATCAGGCGTACACACTCACTGCACTCCCTCTCGGGAATCGAACCTCAGACGTCAGCGCCGGAGGCGATGCCCCTAACATTGTGCCATGGCGTGTGGTTCGTTTATTTGACAGCATGTAGATCGGGGTAATTACATTCACGGCATTCGTAGTCTGTGTCACAATCTGCTTGTATGGGTGGTTACCTACCAGGTAACGCTTGTGGTTGGCCAGCAATCTGCTAACATCCGCCACGGTGCCCTCAGTTTGTGAGGAGCAGATCATAGAATGGTTGAAATAGTTTACTGTCAAATAAATGCAAAGAGTACAACGTTAGGGGCATCGCCTCTGGTGCTGACGTCCGAGGTTCGATTCCCGAGAGGGAGTGCAGTGAAGTGTGTACGCCTGATGAGCCCAGAATGAGGGCGAAACACGTGTCGCGTACTCTTTGCATTTATTTGACAGTAAACTATTTCAACCATATATATATATATACACAGGGGCGGGCAAATGTAGGTTTACAGTTCTGAGTACACGAGGCTGGCGATTTGACAGAGTGCTCTGTGCCAATGTGACATTCTTTTGAGTTAATACAGCTAATAAAGCTATTGGAATAATCATAACCTGCACATGTTTTATCATATGAACAACTGTAAACCTACTTACCACCCCTGTGTGTATAGTGGAAGAGTGTGAGGTGAGGCGGGTGATGAGGAAAGTGAACCTGAGGAAGGCTGCAGGACCCGACGGTATGGCTGGACGGGTGCTGAAAGACTGTGCAGATCAACTGGCCGGAATCTTCACCAGGATTTTCAACCAGTCCCTGTCCCAGGCCACTGTCCCATCCTGCCTCAAGTCCTCAATCATTGTTTCACTGCCGAAAAAATCCAACATGAACAGTCTGAATGATTTCCGCCCAGTGGCACTCACATCTGTCATCATGAAGTGCTTTGAGAAACTGGTGCGGAGTCATATCATCGCCTGCCTGCCAGCAGACCTGGACCCATTTCAATTTGCTTACAAAGCAAAGAGATCCACGGAGGATGCTGTGGCCACAGCCCTTCATGCTGCCCTGACCCATCTGGAGCAGCAGGGGAGTTACGCCAGACTGCTCTTTGTAGACTTCAGCTCGGCGTTTAACACCATCCTCCCACAACGACTGGTGTCCAAACTGGCAGATCTGGGACTTCCATCACTCACCTGCAGTTGGATACTGGACTTCCTGTCGGGTCGCTCCCAGAGGGTCAGGCTGGGTCTCCACACATCCACTGCTCTCAGCCTCAACACTGGGACGCCACAGGGTTGTGTGCTCAGCCCGCTCCTTTACACCCTCTACACATGACTGTGTCCCCACTCACCATAGCAACAAGATTATAAAGTTTGCGGATGACACGACGGTGGTCGGACTCATCTCGGGCAAGGAGGGTGAGCTAGCATACAGGGACGTGGTGGAGCGACTGTCAGAGTGGTGCACAGTCAATAACCTGCTCCTCAACAACAAAAAAACAAAGGAGCTTGTTATTGACTTTAGGAAAAACAAAACTGACATCCAGCCACTCATCATTGGTGGGGCCTGTGTGGAGAGGGTCCCAGTGTTCAGGTTTCTGGGTATGGAGCTGGAGGATGACCTGACCTGGAGCGCCAACACCAAGGAGACTGCTAAAGAAGGCGCAGCAGAGACTGTATTTTCTGAGAATTCTCAGAAAGAACCACCTCCCAAAAAATCTGCTCCTTGCTTTTTATCATTGTTCCATCGAGAGTGTGCTCACGTACGGACTGTGTGTGTGGTACGGCAGCTGCACTTCCTCAGAAAAGAATGCGCTCCACAGGGTCGTCAGGATAGCGGAGAGAACAACTGGTTGTACCCTCCCCACTCTGGAACAAATCTACACCTCCCGAAGCCGCAAAAAAGCAATAGACATTTCACAGGACTCATCACATCCTGGTCATTGCCTCTTCCAGCTTTTGCCATCGGGCAAGAGATACAGAGCTATGAAAACCAGGAGAAACCGCCTTAAAAACAGCTTTCATCCGAAAGCAATCATGGCCCTGAACTCAGAATAAAACTGCTCCATATTATTCTTCCAATGTGCAATATAGACCTTAAGTCAACAAGTGCAATTTGTATATTTATTACTATTTGGTTTGTTATTATTTTCTCTCTTCTTGTCTTTTTGTCTTTTTAACTCTTATTCCTCACACTGAGTCGATTGCACCTTCAATTTCGTTGTTCCTTTGTAAAAGTGACAATGACAATAAAGATCTACCTACCTACCTACAGTGGTGTGAAAAACTATTTGCCCCCTTCCTGATTTCTTATTCTTTTGCATGTTTGTCACACAAAATGTTTCTGATCATCAAACACATTTAACCATTAGTCAAATATAACACAAGTAAACACAAAATGCAGTTTTTAAATGATGGTGTTTATTATTTAGGGAGAAAAAAAATCCAAACCTACATGGCCCTGTGTGAAAAAGTAATTGCCCCCTTGTTAAAAAATAACCTAACTGTGGTGTATCACACCTGAGTTCAATTTCCAGGCCTGATTACTGCCACACCTGTTTCAATCAAGAAATCACTTAAATAGGAGCTGCCTGACACAGAGAAGTAGACCAAAAGCACCTCAAAAGCTAGACATCATGCCAAGATCCAAAGAAATTCAGGAACAAATGAGAACAGAAGTAATTGAGATCTATCAGTCTGGTAAAGGTTATAAAGCCATTTCTAAAGCTTTGGGACTCCAGCGAACCACAGTGAGAGCCATTATCCACAAATGGCAAAAACATGGAACAGTGGTGAACCTTCCCAGGAGTGGCCGGCCGACCAAAATTACCCCAAGAGCGCAGAGACGACTCATCCGAGAGGTCACAAAAGACCCCAGGACAACGGCTAAAGAACTGCAGGCCTCACTTGCCTCAATTAAGGTCAGTGTTCACGACTCCACCACAAGAAAGAGACTGGGCAAAAACGGCCTGCATGGCAGATGTCCAAGACGCAAACCACTGTTAAGCAAAAAGAACATTAGGGCTCGTCTCAATTTTGCTAAGAAACATCTCAATGATTGCCAAGACTTTTGGGAAAATACCTTGTGGACTGATGAGACAAAAGTTGAACTTTTTGGAAGGCAAATGTCCCGTTACATCTGGCGTAAAAGGAACACAGCATTTCAGAAAAAGAACATCATACCAACAGTAAAATATGGTGGTGGTAGTGTGATGGTCTGGGGTTGTTTTGCTGCTTCAAGACCTGGAAGGCTTGCTGTGATAGATGGAACCATGAATTCTACTGTCTACCAAAAAATCCTGAAGGAGAATGTCCGGCCATCTGTTTGTCAACTCAAGCTGAAGCGATCTTGGGTGCTGCAACAGGACAATGACCCAAAACACACCAGCAAATCCACCTCTGAATGGCTGAAGAAAAACAAAATGAAGACTTTGGAGTGGCCTAGTCAAAGTCCTGACCTGAATCCAATTGAGATGCTATGGCATGACCTTAAAAAGGCGGTTCATGCTAGAAAACCCTCAAATAAAGCTGAATTACAACAATTTTGCAAAGATGAGTGGGCCAAAATTCCTCCAGAGCGCTGTAAAAGACTCATTGCAAGTTATCGCAAACGCTTGATTGCAGTTATTGCTGCTAAGGGTGGCCCAACCAGTTATTAGGTTCAGGGGGCAATTACTTTTTCACACAGGGCCATGTAGGTTTGGATTTTTTTTTCTCCCTAAATAATAAAAACCACCATTTACAAACTGCATTTTGTGTTTACTTGTGTTATATTTGACTAATGGTTAAATGTGTTTGATGATCAGAAACATTTTGTGTGACAAACATGCAAAAGAATAAGAAATCAGGAAGGGGGCAAATAGTTTTTCACACCACTGTATATATATATATATATATATATATATATATATATATATATATATATATATATTGTGATAGACGGCTGCACAGTCGGGATGCCTGAGGGCAGCCGCCCTGGGGTACAGGGGAGCCACAAGACCGGAGCTGGGATGCTCCACCCTGTTGGTGCACATGGCCACTGCCACATCAGGAAGTGCTGCCAAACTAGAAGACAGAGACACCCGGTGTGCCTCCGGGTGCTCATGCAGCACTTCCGCCACACCCGGAAGTGCTGCAGGAAGTTCATCAGGGAACACCTGGAACATATTCGGGTACTGTATAAAAGGGGCCGCCTCACTCCATTCGGGGAGCCGGAGTTGGGAGGTATTGTGAAGGAGCTTTACAAGAGAAGAGTGGAGGTGGCCTGAAGAGAAGGACTGTGAGTGAATTGGGCATTGAGTGTGATATTGGGAAGAGAAAGCTCAATAAAACGTGTGTTTTTGGACATAACTGTCTTGGTGGAGTGGTAGCTCGGTGGCTAGGGATCTGCACTGGCAATCGGAAGGTTGCCGGTTCAAATCCTGTAAATGCCAATAGGGACTCTGCTCTGTTGGGCCCTTGAGCAATGCCCTTAACCTGCAATTGCTGAGCGCTGTGAGAAAAGCGCTATATAAATGTAAAGAATTATTAAAATTATTAAAAATTATTGGTGTCTGTTCGTGGTCGAGGCTGGCATTCACTATATATGTGTGTGTGTATATATATATATATATATATATATATATATATATATATATATATATATATATATAAGAGAGAGAGATATGTATATACAGTGAAATTCTTCATTGCATGTGCTAATCAAAATGAAGCCCGTCACCAACTCTATTTTAACCTATTAGTAATGCTACATATATATACTTCTGTACTTCTTTTCCAAGTAGGTGGTCCAATAAGTAGCTGAAAGCCGCATTCATACCCTTCAGTGATCACTCCTGCTGGCACTGCAGGGAAGTAGAGTGAGATCTTTGTCAACCAGAACAACAATTCCAATAATTCATTAGTTTTTATCCCGACTAGATCTCCTGCTCTCCTGGTGTCTCAAATTTCCAACATATTGTACTTTGTACTAAATTATGGGCTGGCATGATTCAGTGGTGAACATGGCTCTCTCATCTTTCAGCAGTTGTAGGTCTGATTCCTGATGTGTGCAGGTTTTCTCTCACACCCCAGAAATATGCCTTCTAGGATAACTACCTCTTCCAATTAGACCCTCTGTGGGTGCATGAAACATTATACCCTAACAAGGTTGGTTCCTGTCTTTCACCTGCTGATGCTTAGAAAACAGAATGATTCAAAAATAAATAAAGACATTTTTATTGTTTTATATGAAATAGCACTTTTCTTTAAAATTACCTTGTAATGTTGTAGCGAGCAAGGAACATTTGCTCCAAGAATGTTTGAAAATGCACTGTGGAATGGTAGTTCTATTTATAATGCCATCTCAAACAAACACACAACGGTGACAAAATAACAGCAGTAACAATCAGCTATGCAGTTAAAAAAAATCATTTAGCATGCAATCCATGTCAGGCTCACCCCATTGGAAATCTGTGACAGAGATAATCAGAGCTGTTAGCTAAGGTGTCCTTGGTGCTATGGCCATCATCTTCTCCAGATGCTCTTAAGGGTCAAAATGGTATTCAAACATCCCAGTGCTGTTCCGGACAATGGTTATGATGTCAGCAGCCACACCACATGCACTTCAGAACAGGTCATCCACCTGAAGCCAAGAGTGTTTGGACCTTGCCAGAACTTGTATGGGAGACCATCTACGAAAAAACTTGGGTTGCTGCTGCAACAGATGTCGGTGAGGCCAGCAAGGGGGAGCTTGCCCTGTGGTCTGAACGTGCATCCCAATGCCCCAGTGCAGTGACGGAGAAACTGTGCTATAAAATTGGCACAGTCCTTCAAATGTGACGTAAAACCAAAGTCCTGACTCTCCGTAGCTAATAAATATGAAGATGGGCATCCTTGGTAAAGAGTAGGGTGTATCCCAATGTGCACTGGCACAAAATGGCTGCCATCACATCATCCAGGTGGATGGCAAACATTAGTGGTGGTTGAAGTGTCTCCCCACTCACTACTGTATCTAAAGAGCTTTGAGTAGTGAGAAGTGTACTATACGAATGTAAAAAATTATTATTATATTTGCTGCACTGTTTGCTTTACTTTTCTTCAGGATTGCTCATTGTATTTAATTAAACCTGTACACGGATCTTTTCAGAATTTAACTGAACATTTTATCTTTTGTTTAATTTACAGCAGAAATGAGCCATATTTATCCAAAGCACCACTGCCAGAGGCTGAAGACCAAAGTATGATGGGGAGATTTATAAAAGTGGAAAGACAGGTATGGGACAATATCCATGTTAAAGAAATTATTCTTCTTCTTAATATTATTATTGTTATTTTTATTATTATTATTATTATTATTTTTATGCCTGATGCTACTGGAATGTACTTCAAGCCCCCCATGACCCTAAATTAGACTAAGCCGGTTTAATAATCTTCTTCTTCTTGGTTCCTTTTGGTCATTTTGGACCAGTGAGATCGTTCCATCTGACTCGATTCAATGCTGTATCTTCTGCATGGTTTTGAGTAAAGAGGCTCCTGCTTTCTAAATCCACCCAAATTGTTCATCTCCACACTGTTCTCTGTTGTTCTACTTTTACAACTGGGTGGAATTCAGTCCCATATCCCCGCCTCAGTAGACGTTTGTAACATGTGTCACGCCCATTGCCATCTGCATCTTTCATGTGTCTTGGTCACACGTTTCATCAATGTCTTCATTGGTAACATGAGCTTTCCAAGATATGTGAAGGATTCTTCTGAGAAACCTTTCTATGCAAAAACCTCAAGGCAGTTGCTTACACTTGCTGTCTTTTTCCAAGTCTCACTGGCATACACGAGGACAGGTAGAGCAATTTTGAAGTGTAGACGCAGGTAGTGAGGGCACTCAAGAAGCACACAGGCCTTACAGAGTTTCTGTAAGCATTGGGGGGATAAATGCATTTAGTGCAGAGGTAGTCCAGTTTCTTAAAATATGCATACAGGACAATCTCCTTCTCGTTGACGTACCTGAGTGTCTTACAGCAAGGTATGGCCCCCTTACTGCCTGTCGATTGACCTGCAAAACCGCAGCCTGGCAATATCAACCCAAAGGAAATTCATCAGCACAGTTTCTGCAGCAACATCAGCATTATGTCCAGTGTAAATCTTGTCCACTTCAAACATCGTGGCACCCCATCACGGCCTAATGCCCTAATCATCCCCCTGTCTTTTATTGGCAATCTCTCTCACCGCTTCACCACCTAACAGCTAATGTATGGTGAGTGTACTGGAGGAAAAATGGCTGCTTTCGCATCATCCAGTTGGATACTACATATTAGTGGTGGTCAAATTGGCTCCATGTTCATTGATGCACTTTGGGTGGTGAAAAACATTCTGTATAAACGTAAGGAATTATTATTTTCAGCAGTAAATGTCTTCCTTGGCCTACCAGTAGTCCCTTTGCGATTACTGAGCTCACCAGTCTGTTCTTTCTTCTTCATGATATTCCAGAGAGTTGATTTCGGTCATCCTAAGGTTTTACTGATGTCTCTGGTTTTATTCTGGTTTGTCAGCCTCATAATGGCTTCTTTGACTTTCTTTGGCATACAGTCATATGAAAAAGTTTGGGTTTCCCTCTAAATTCTTTGGATTTTTGTTTATCATTGGCCGAGCTTTCAAAGTAGCAACTTCCTTTTAATATCTGACATGCCCTATGGAAACATTAGGATTTCAGCAGTGACATGAAGTTTATTGGATTAACAGAAAATATGCAATATGCATCATAACAAAATTAGACAGGTGCATAAATGTGGGCACCCCAACAGAGATATGACATCAATACTTAGTTGAGCCTCCTTTTGTCCTCTAGACGCTGTCCTCCTATAGCCTCTGATGAGTGTCTGATTCTGGATGGAGGTATTTCTGACCATTCTTCCATACAAAATCTCTCCAGTTCAGTTCAATTTGATGGACCGCCTGCTTCAAATCATCCCATAGATTTTCGATGATATTCAAGTCAGGGGACTGTGACGGCCATTCCAGAACATTGTACTTCTCCCTCTGTATGAATGCCTTTGTAGATTTCAAACTGTGTTGTGGTTCATTGTCTTGTTGGAATATCCAACCCCTGCGTAACTTCAACTTTGTGACTGATGCTTGAACATTATCCTGAAGAATGTGTTGACATTGGTTTGAATTCATCCGACCCTCGACTTTAACAAGGGCCCCAGTCCCTGAACTAGCCACACAGCCCCACAGCATGATGGAACCTCCACCAAATTTAACAGTAGGTAGCAGGTGTTTTTCTTGGAATGCGGTGTTCTTTTTCCGCTGTGCAAAGCACTTTTTGTTCTGACCAAATAACTCAATTTGTGTCTCATCAGTCCAAAGCACTTTGTTCCAAAATGAATCTGGCTTGTCTAAATGAGCATTGGCATACAACAAGCGACTCTGTTTGTGACGTGAGGGCAGAAAGGGCTTCTTTCTCATCACCCTGCCATACAGATGTTCTTTGTGCAAATTGAGCTGAATTGTAGAACAATGCACAGATACACCATCTGCAGCAAGATGTTCTTGCAGGTCTTTGGAGGTGATCTGTGGGTTGTCTGTAACCATTCTCACAATCCTGCACATATGCCGCTCCTGTATTTTTCTTTGCCTGCCAGACCTGCTGGGTTTAACAGCAACTGTGCCTGTGGCCTTCCATTTCCTGATTACGTTCCTTACAGTTACAGAAACTGACAGTTTAAACCTCTGAGATGGCTTTTTGTAGCCTTCCCCTAAACCAGGAGACTGAACAATCTTTGTTTTCAGATCTTTGGAGAGTTGCTTTGAGGATCCCATGCTGTCACTCTTCAGAGGAGAGTCAAAGGGAAGGAAGCACAACTTGGAATTGACCACCTTAAATACCTTTATATCTCATGACTGGACACACCTGTCTATGAAGTTCAAGGCTTAACGAGCTCATCACACCAATCGGCATTGAGCAGTGACAGGCATTCAAATCAGCAACATTACAAGGGGACCCACACATGGAGTCCTGCCATGTGCAAAAGTTCGCTGACGACACTGCTATCATGGGGTGCATCAGGAGTGGGCAGGAGGAGGAGTACAGGGACCTAATCAATGACTTTGTTAAATGGTGCGACTCAAACCACCTACAACTGAACACCAGCAAAACCAAGGAGCTGGTGGTGGATTTTAGGAGGCCCAGACCCCTCATGGACCCCGTGATCATCAGAGGTGACTGTGCAGAGGGTGCAGACCTATAAATACCTGGGAGTGCAGCTGGATGATAAATTAGACTGGACTGCCAATACTGATGCTTTGTGCAAGAAAGGAGAGAGCCGGTTATACTTCTTTAGAAGGCTGGCGTCCTTCAACATCTGCAATAAGATGCTGCAGATGTTCTATCAGACAGTTGTGGCGAGCGCCCCCTTCTACGTGGTGGTGTGCTGGGGAGGCAGCATTAAGAAGAAAGACGCCTCACGCCTGGACAAACTGGTGAGGAAGGCAGGCTCTATTGTTGGCATGGAGCTGGACAGTTTGACATCTGTGGCAAAGCGACGGGCGCTCAGCAGGCTTCTATCAATTATGGAGAATCCACTGCATCCACTAAACAGGATCATCTCCAGACAGAAGAGCAGCTTCAGCGACAGACTGCTGTCACCGTCCTGCTCCACTGACAGACTGAGGAGATCGTTCCTCCCCCAAACTATGCGACTCTTCAATTCCACCCGGGGGGGGTAAACATTAACATTATAAAAAGTTATTGTCTGTTTTTACCTGCATTGTTATCAATCTTTAATTTAATATTGGTTTTTATTGTATCAGTATGCTGCTGCTGGAGAATATGAATTTCCCTTTGGGATTAATGAAGTATCTATCTATCTATCTATCTATCTATCTATCTATCTATCTATCTATCTATCTATCTATCTATCTATCTATCTATCTATCTATCTATCTATCTATCTATCTATCTATCTATCTATCTATCTATCTATCTATTTGTGCACAGCCAATTTTTCACATTTGATTTA
The DNA here is from genome assembly GCF_900747795.2 of Erpetoichthys calabaricus. Classification (NCBI taxonomy): domain Eukaryota; kingdom Metazoa; phylum Chordata; class Cladistia; order Polypteriformes; family Polypteridae; genus Erpetoichthys; species Erpetoichthys calabaricus. The sequence goes on along the minus strand of NC_041399.2, from coordinate 211,766,320 downwards.
ATTTCATACAACTAAATACTCCTTCAGCATAAATCTTTGTTCAGAAAACACCGCAGTACTCAGATGTTCCTAGGAAATGAAAGACAGACCACTGTTTTTTGTTGAAAGTAAATTATTATGCAGGCTGAGAGGGGTTCCCGAACTTTTTCATATGACTGTAGCTCTTTTCCTCATGTTGAACAATGGGAACTACAGATTCCAAAGGATAGAAGGAATCCGAGGTATCTTACCAAGCAATGAAATCCACCTGTGGAATCACAAACACCCGGGACACCAATTGCCCCAAACATTATAATAATAATATCCATCCATTTTCCAACCCGCTGAATCCGAACACAGGATCACGGGGGTCTGCTGGAGCCAATTCCAGCCAACACAGGGCACAAGACAGGGAACCAATCCCGGGCAGGGTGCCAACCCACCGCAGGACACACACAAACACACCCACCCACACACCAAGCACACACTAGTGACAATTTAGAATCACCAATCCACCTAACCTGCATGTCTTTGGACCGTGGGAGGAAACCGGAGCGCCCGGAGGAAACCCACGCAGACACGGGGAGAACATGCAAACTCCACGCAGGGTGGACCCGGGAAGCGAACCTGGGTCTCCTAACTGCGAGGCAGCAGCGCTACCACTGCGCCACCCATATAATAATAATAATTATAATAAATAATTCTTTGCATTTATATAGCGCTTTTCTCACTACTCAAAGCGCTTAGCAATTGCAGGTTAAGGGCCTTGCTCAAGGGTTCAACAGAGCAGAGTCCCCTTTGGCATTTTACGGGATTCGAACCGGCAACCTTCCAATTGTATGGTGCCCTGAAATGGAGAGACCATGCAGAGTGTTGTGTGACTGAAATGTCTGCAAATCCCTTTAATGAAAGTCTGCAATGTGCACTTTAATCACAATGTCAGAATTATTTGATTTGTCATTTTAGCAGGGGAGGAAATCAAGGAAAAACGTGTCTTTGTCCCAAGCGATTATGGAGGGTACTGTCTATGGATAGATAGTTTAAGTGCATGACGTTCCCAAAACATATGGCTCTTGATGCCATTGCTTGCTGTTGAATCTTGTTCTGTGTACACTTTAGACAATTTTAGATTAGATATATATGAGTGCACTGCTTTGATCTTTAGCTATTATATATTCAGTTAGCTCCTTGGGTGCCAATTGACTTTGAACTACTGCATTTTTCTGAGGTGAGCAACCACAAATTAATGCTGAAGCAAAGTCTGCTTTTCAATCCCAATCCCTTTACTTGAAAGCGTGTGGCCGGGTGTTGTTCACTCTAAGAAATAAGTCTTTGTCTTCTACGGAATAGTTTCTGTGACTTTCAAGAAGGAATCGGGTTTCTTCACTTCACTGAGAATGCTTCAGAATATTTCACCCCCATGGGTTAATGACCACACAGATGGAATGCTGAGAATGTTCATTGAATTGTGAACATCTAATATGACCTGCTGATTTCATTAGGCCTGGAAACTTCTTTTCAATAATGAGTGTAAATTCTGAAACGAAGCACACGATTAAATAGCAGAGACATTAAATCACTTGTGACATTTCTATAGTATGCATAAGCTCTTGCTGTATTTGTAAGCAGATTCACTGACAACATTTAAATAGCATAATCTATCTACTGCCATCCATTTTGTTAACTAATTACACCACTTATTGAGCCCATTTATTCCAGTTTTCAGTTTAAGTCTCTCTGGGCGGCATCAGGCACAAACTTACACAGATTACTCAAATTATGTCACATTATGAGACTTTTTGTCAAATTTGCTGATTGCAGTTGGTTATCTCTTCACATCACCCCATCGGATTACACAACTGAAAATCACATTTACCGATCGAGCGCCGATCTTGTAGTGTAGTCGTGTCCGCCCCTTTTTCTGACAGCCAATAGTGTGTTGTCTGACAGAGCCAGTGCTTCTACCAAGGATTAGTAATTGCAGCAAATTCAGTCTCTGCCCTTTTCCTGTTATGGTATGTAAAATACGAGACATCAGACAGACAAGCCTCTCTTGTGTTTGTGAAATTCAAAACACGCATTTTCCTTATTGCTCATACACACATGTTCCTTTTTCCTTTGGTGTAAGTGGTTGGGCATTCATGACGAGTTTGTTATCACTATGTGGCCAAACCATTTCAGATGACTTGTTCAATGGTCTCCTACTGGTGGCATCTCTATGCATTGTACTTCTGGATAAGCATTCATTGGTTGTCAGCTCTTCTGCCAATTCAGCCCACCACTCTGACTAATGAGAAAATGAAACAGGTTTGATTTGATCCTAGCCATTGTCACAAAAACAGTCCAAAGACAATGAAAAAGGTTTGGGGCGGCCACCCATATATTATGCCCTGGCTGCAAATGGGTAATTTTGTTGAGTGTGAGAATATGGCGGCTTTAAAGGCCTGGATAGGAAGTGGCATCATCGGAAACCGGAACTGATATCGTCGGGACCGGAAGTGACATCATCAATAGCGCCAGAACAGGGAGTGACGTCTTCGGTGGGGTCCGGAAGTGACATCGTCCATGGCGCCGGTACTGGAAGTGGCATCGTCAATGGTGCCGGAAGTGACATCATCAGTTGCGCCGGGACCCTGCGGGATTTCCATGTGCATGGTCTGCAGAGGATTGAGAGAGAAAATCAGTGCAGCTCGCCACCCCCTGATCTGGCGTGGTACTACTATTATTCAGGCCCTTTAGCTGCCTCCCAATAGCACATGTGTGGCACCAGTTGCAGACCAGTTGGTCTCAATTGTTGGGTATGTCATTTGACGATCGTTTTCATGGAAGCGCAAGGCCAACAGCCTCAGACTAGTTAGGATTAATGAAGGCTATGGCTGTAAATTGCTGGAAATGTTGTCTAATATGACTTGAGCTTGAGGTGGCATGGCAAATAGTCAGGAATCAACCGAATCATTACAGAGGAGACTGGGATAGCACACAGCCTTGGGGGAATTTATGGCAGATGTGTTTTAATGTAAGATAATGTAAAGTATTACATGTAAGAAGTAAGTATTGTGTGTTTTATTAAGATTCCTTTTTTGGCAAAAAATGACTTATGTTGTCTGAAGGTATTATATTTTCTGATAGAATGCTTATAAAATGCCTGACTGAATATTGTCCAATCACATTATTAGACTTCAGAGTCTCTCTTAAATTCTTTCTATGTAGAAGAAGCATCATAAGTATGTGGAATGAAAAGAATTAAATATTTAGTGAGATGAACGTGTTTCATTTCTGCTTCGATGTGGCAAACCCTCAGGTCCATTCGGTTGCTGGTCACTGCACCTTCCAATTTGGTGGTCAGTGCTTTTGGAGCAAGCGGTTGGGCATTTGTGGAGAAAATGTCTGAGTCCATCCATCCATCCATCCATTATCCAACCCGCTATATCCTAACTACAGGGTCACGGGGTTCTGCTGGAGCCAATCCCAGCCAACACAGGGCGCAATGCAGGAAACAAACCCTGTGCAGGGTGCCAGCCCACCACAGATGTCTGAGTCATGATAGTCTAATGACTTATTCAATGGTCTGCTGCTGATGGCATCTCTGTCAGATGGGCTCACTGTGCTAGCGGTCAAGAAGGGTGACGCCCAGGATTGTATGGAGGCCTCTCACATGAATTTTTTCTAGGGCTCGGAGGTCCCCTGCCATCAAAGTCCAGGTCTAGGATACACTAACCTGTATGTGTGTGTGCGAGACCATCAATTATGTTGTCTGTTTTTTTTTTCAGAATTTACTGTCTTAATCTTCTTTATTTATTTATCTGGTTTGTACAATGCTATGTATACAATACTGTATACGCTGCCGTTCTTTATTGTATTCTGTAAGTGTCTTGAGCATGGGAAAGGCGCTATATAAATAAAATGTATTATTATTTATTATTATTAGGATGCGCAGAGCAGGATCGTGACGATGGCGGGATTGAAAACTCTTATTTTAGTCTTGAGGCTAACATTTCACTTTCTTAACACTAGAATTACCAGAGCCTACGAAAAAACTCGTAGATCCGGCCCACCTTAAATCGCTTCTTAAAACCATTCTCACCTCTCCGCCAGCGTCTTTTGTCATCTAAATGTACTGATAAAGACAAGCTGCAAACAGCCGGCTATTCCATCCCCCCATCGACTTAGAACATAAACGAACTTCTCTTAGCTCATGTCTTGATTGATTATCTGGGAGTGAAGTGGAGTTTTAGAGTGGAAATTATAAATCGTTATTTGGAACACACACATTTCATGTGTGTTGCGTTTCTACAGTAATCTGTGTAAACACATTGTTAAACAGAAACTTTTTTTATATTCTAGTAACTAAATGTAGGCATAAACTATATAATGTATGAAGCCTGAAGTCCAAATATCAAAGAAACACTTTCACAAAAGGTACAAAAAAAAAGCCGCTGCCAAAAAAAGTCGCCTTAGTGTGCGACATTGACACTCATTTACTATAACTGCCGCCGTGGCGCAACGGTATCAGTTGCTGACTGGTAATCAGAAGGTCACGAGTTCGATCCTGCATGACTCCCTTTTGTGAAGTGTTCTTATTTTTACTGTTTTAGAATAAAAAGATACATTTGATTTCAGTCTGTAACAGCCGGTGTAATTTATGATATTTGTAAAGGTTAGCTTTATTTATTTATTTTTTTTAATTCACTTTTCATTCACTGTCGCGTTCAGGATCCTTCCCTAGCCCACCTGACACTGCTGTTATCACATAAAGACGCGGTATAGTTCTGCAGTGTATCACGATACATACGACCGCGTGTTTTTTTCCCCCAGTATTGCCAGTCCCCACGTGTTGCCGTATGCTGTTTCTTTTGTACTCCAGGACATGCAGAGGAAAGCATAGTAAAGAGCAGTAACTTCAGCGCTATATGCAATCATCAGACACTCCCCATCTGACACTGCTGTTTTCACATAAAGACGCGTTATAGCTCTGCAGTGTACTTGTGACTGCATTGTCATACCAATGCTTGTGAACTGAAGTGTCTGCATGCACTTTTCGTGGCATTACACGTGTATTTTTTGAGCATGCCCATGTAGCTCAAACACAGGAACATATGTTGATGTAAAAGTATAACAAAACAAGTGCACTTTTATTCAAGACTATAACCGAAGAAAAAAGCAAGCAAGTTACAGTAGGTGGAATGCTAAGAACTGCTGATTTCCATTCTGTGCTATATAACTGTTAACATTTGAATCTGATGATTGCATATAGCGCTGTCTTATTCAGTGTGCGCAAGAACATGCAGGTGGCCAGTTGCTGAGTGCTACAATGCACATTTTAAAAAAAGAAAGAGACAAATATATGTGACGTTTTGAAGAAATCATTTTATGCCGCGAATAGTACCAATCAAAAAACATTGTCAAAGTAATGCAATATTATTTGAAAACGAACAGCGTCAGGTTGGGTGTGAAGTTATACTGGCGCTGTTTGAGTCAGATCAGAAGCTGAATAAGCTGAACAAGCTCCTGTTCTGACTCTAAGTAAAAAGCATGAATTAATCAACAGAAATAACCATGATCGACATTTTAAACTTAACGATTTACAGTGCATACCAATTTATAAATTTTATGTCCGTTTGAGGAAAAAAAAAACACTTTCTCCAAAGTTGGGAATCGAACTCGCGTCTCTGTGGCATGGTAGGGCAGCTGTGCCCCAAGTCAGCAAACTGTAGCATTAAGCCACGGAAAGGGTTGTAGTATCCTTGAACCTTTTGTGAAAGTGTTTATTTGATGTTTGGCCTTCAGGCTTCACACATGCTATAGTTTATGCCTACATTTTGTAACATTTATTACTAAAATATGAAAATGTTTCTGTTTTAGCAATGTGTTTACACAGATTACTGTAGAAACGGAACACACATGAAATGCGTGTATTCCAAATAACGATCTATTATTTCCATTCTAAAACTCCAGCAGTTCAGTCACTCCCAGATAATCAAACAAGGCATGAGCTGGAAAAACGTAGTGAACGTTCTGCGACGGTGGGGGATGGAATAGCCGGCTGCTCCTCTTAATCAGCACATTTAGAAGACAAAAGAGAGGTGAGAACGGTTTTAAGGTGGGCCGGATCTACGAGTTTTTTCGTAGACTCTAGTAATTCTAGTGTTAAAGGCACCACCTCAGACTGGCAAAGTCTGACTGTGGACTATCATTTCGGTCTCTTAGATTAGATTAAATAAACTTTATTACTCCCAGGTGGAAATTTAGATGCATACAATAGCAGTAAAATAAAAATAAAGTTAGAGACTCATAGAAAAGTAATACAATTCATCAATTAATCAAACAAAAATAAACGTAAATGAACGTTAAGAGTTTCAGCATTTAATTTGAAACACTGAGAAGAAGTGAATTGCCTGATAGCAGTGAACAGAAAAGTGGTTAAAAGTGTTGCAAGAGAGCGACTCCTATAGGGGATGGAGAGAATTTTTCATGATGGCATTCAACTTTGCCATCATCCACCTTTCCACAACAGCTTCCAGGGTGTCCAGGGTTATCCCTGTAATGAAGCAGGCTTTTCCAATGAGTTTGTTCAAGTTGCTTCCCCAGGGGACCACTGCATAGAACAATACATCAGCTGTGACGGACTGTTAATAATAATAATACATTTTATTTATATAGCACCTTTCCCATGCTCAAGGCACTTCACAGAGTTTAAGATATAATAGCAGGGTATACAGTATATAGCATTGTACAAACCAGATAAATAAATAAAGAAGATTAAGACAGTAAAGTCAGAGAAACAAAAGCCTAACAGAGAACATAATTGATGGTCTCGCACTCACATACAGGTTACATGAGCATCTTGACAGAGAAGTAAACTGAGAGAAGGGTAATAAAGTCAAGTAGAGCTAAAAGACAAACTGAACAGATGAGTTTTGAGTTGTTTTTTAAAAGAATTCATGGAGTCAGCTGACCTGATTAATTTCAGTAGGTCATTCCAGTGTCTGGGCGCTATACAGCTGAAGGCCCTGCTGTCACCCATGGAGTGTAGATTAGTGTGAGGTACAACAAGATTGCCAGAATCAGAGGACCTTAGTGGGCGAGCAGGCACATAGTGATGGAGAAGGTCACTGATGTAGTTTGGTGCGAGGTTATTTAAAGCTTTGTATGTTATTAGTAGGATTTTATATTCGATTCTGTAAGACACAGGGAGCCAGTGAAGACGGAGCAGGATGGGTGTGATGTGCTCGCTGCTGCTGGTTCGAGTAAGGACTCTTGCAGCCAAGTTTTAAATAAGCTGGAACTGTGATATAAGATAGAAGGGACACCTGCCAGTAAGGAATTACAATAATCGATGCGGGATGTGATAAAAGCATGGACAAGTTTCACAGCATTAGAAAAGGAGAGGAAGGAGCGAACACGGGATACGTGACGGAGGTGAAAGTAAAAAAGTTTCTTAATGTGATTTATGTGGGTGGAATAAGAAATGGAGGAATCAAAAATGACACCAAGATTCTTTGCAGTAGAGGCAGGTCTGATGAGATCACCGCCAAGATGGACTGAGAAGGAGCTCATTTTATTAAGTTCCACGTTAGTCCCAATTTGCAGGAGGTCAGTTTTGTTGCAATTTAATTTTAAAAAGTTTTGCTCCATCCAGGTATTAATTTCACTTTGGCAGGTTGTGAGCTGAGAAAGCTCTGATGAAGTTCTACTTTTAACATTGAAATAAAGTTGAGTATCATCTGCATGAAAATAAGAACCCAGTCCAAAGCTACGAATAATATGGCCAAGGCAGAGCATACAAATGGAGAAGAGCTGAGGGCTGAGGACAGAGCCCTGAGGAACCCCCTTCTGTGACTGGCGCCGAGCTGGATCTGCTGTGGTCTCTCAGTCAGATAAGGACTTCAACCACTGGAAGGCAGTGCCAGAGATACCCAGCATGTTCTCCATTTTGGACAGTAGAATGTCATGTCTGACCTGAGTGTCAAATGCTGCACTGAGGTCTAATAGAATTAATATGCTGGTTTGTCCAGAGTCTGCTGCCATAAGCAAATCATTGGTTACCCGTAGCAGAGCAGTTTCACAAGCTGTTAGAACATTTCCAGCAGCTTGTGGCATACTTCAAAAGATCAGAGTCTCCTTAGGAAGTCCAGTCTGCTCTGAATCCTCTTATACATCACCATTGTGTTGTCATTCCACTTCAGGTTGCTGTTTATATGAACCACAAAGGTACCTGTAGCTCTGCACCGCTTTCATGTTCTCACCGGCGTGGTGGCTGGTCTCAGAGGCTCTTTGGCATCCCGGATGTTCACCACCAGCGTTTACATCTTACTGATGCTGAGTTGCAGGTGGTTCTCCCTGCTCAATTGTTCCACAGCTTTGGGGCCTTGTAACAAAAAGCTCAAGCACTCACTGTTATTTTAATAATCCCTGGACTCTCAAGTAGGCCAACAGCGTAAGACCATAATGTGCAGTCTGGTTTGTAAATAATCATAAATTGAGATAGGTAAACATGGCCTTGCCAATGCAAAGGCTTCATATGATTTTGAAATCATTCCTAAACTTAACTGGAAGCAAGTGTAAGGTGTTAAGGACAGGGGTTATGTGCTACTTTCTAGTTCTTGTAATGATTTTTGCAACAGCATTTTGAATTTACTAACAGCTGCTTAAAGAAGGATGTTAGAAGACAGTGAATAATGCACTGCAGTTGTCAATCCCCTTAGAAATATACACATGAATTAATTTCTTGGTAGATAGATAGATAGATAGATAGATAGATAGATAGATAGATAGATAGATAGATAGATAGATAGATAGATAGATAGATAGATAGATAGATAGATAGATAGATAGATAGATAGATAGATAGATAGATATGAAAGGCACTATATAATATATAGATAGATATGAAAGGCACTATATAATGATAGATAGAGAGATATGAATGTCACTATATACTAGATAGATGTAAAAGGCACTATATAATGATAGATATATATAGATAGATAGATAGATATGAAAGGCACTGTATAGATAGATTGATTGATGTGAAAGGCACTATATATTAGACAGATGAGAAAGCACTATATAATGATAGATAGATATGAAAGGCACTATATAGATAGATAGATTGATATGAAAGGCACTATATAATAGATACAAATGAAAGGCACTATTTATAGACAGATGTTAAAGGCACTATATAATGATAGATGGATTGATAGATAGACAGCTATGAAAGGCACTATATTATTGATAGATAGATAGATATATATGAAAGGCGCTATATAATAACATAGATAGATATGAAATGCACTATATAATTGATATATAGATATAAAAGGCACTATATTGATAGATAGATGTGAAAGGCACTATATAATAAAACATAGACAGATATGGAAAACCTTAAAGAAACCTCTAAACAAAATAAGAAAATTATAGAGACTAAGAGATTCAATAAAACTAGAGCAGACAACTTTTATTTACTTTATTAATTCCAAGGGAAAATTAGATAGGTACCCTGCTTGTTTATAAAAACGGCTTAATTTTCCATCATTTTTAAAATGGACAAAGAATGTTTTAGACCATTTGGTAATATGTGTTTTAAAAGGTCCAAATAATGCCAGAATTGCATGTTATGGTATCATTATAATTAGTTTCCAGTGCTAAAAGTATGGAATATTTTAACTTTTCTTTAATACATTTCTTTGGTAGGTAGAACATATGGAGAAAAAACTTGACTTCCTAGTCGACATGCATTTGCAGCATATGGATCAACTGCCTCCGGACCAGAGCAGGCCATTAACGAAAGACATTTCCGAACCAGAGATTCCAGCTGAGGAAAAGCAGGATGACAAATACACAGACTTCAAGCGAGTCTTCTTCAATTACACTGAGCCGTGCCCTCCTATGTCTTACCAAATTCCTGTCAGCAAGGTTACGCCGTACAGCTTCTTCAGGAAGGAGCCCCACCATACCAGCTTCTCATCGCCTTTGATGATGGAAGAGTTAGGCTGCATGAGATTGCCTCATCCTTCCATGCTTTACATCGAACGGCCCAATGTTTTGCCAATCAGTACGCTGGTGGATTCTCGAAACAGCCCACCTTCAGAAGGAGACGGTCAAAGCCCTTTCATGGATTATACATCCCCGAGGCAAGGGAGAACCACGGTGAGGGACACGGACACCCCACTCTCACTTCTTTCTGTTAATCACGAGGAACTGGAACGCTCACCCAGCGGCTTCAGCATCTCTCAAGAGAAAGAGGATTTGACTTTTGGTCTCAATGGATGTAGCTCAAGCTGGATGAAAGAAAAACGATATCTTGCCGAGGGTGAGACCGACACGGATACTGATCCCTTTACACCAAGTGGACCTCTTCCCTTGTCGTCAACTGGAGAGGGATTCCCAGACTCAGTATGGACCAGCTCTAGTAACCCTCTTTAGTTGTTTCTTTCTTCTTTTTCTTTTTAATTTTTTTCACAAGGGAAGTACGGTAGAGTAGTAAATGAAAACTTGACTTCCATTTGTAAAATATATATACACTTTGTATATTTCACCACATTAAATACTAATACTGAGATTCACCCAAAGCTTAAACGCTGCAAAGCAAAAAGGCACTGCATGTAATGCATGCAAATCTAGTGGTAGACAGTGCAAAACTCAGATAACAAAGAGCAAAAAAAAAAATCTATGCTATTTCATAACGAGATCATTTTTGTGCATGGTTTGCATGGAGCTACATCATAACAAATTGTTTAAACCAAATGTCCTCAGAATTAATGTGTAGTACATGTGTGGCTTTCATTCTGATTTTGTTAGACCAGACACGACAAAATTCACAGAATGCTTGTATTCCTTCTGAAGCAGATGCAGCAAGGTATCCAGCAGGCAGTGAACATCATCTGCCATATAGTTCATGCCTTACTGTATGGTGGGCATGAAGAAAATACAATATGATACACCATCGTTTTTGTGTAGCGCTCTTCACTGAGTGCAGGCGCAGAGCGCTGTGAACAATTCTCATTTAAATAACAAGTATAGATCCATCCATCTGTTATCCAACCTGCTATATCCTAACTACAGGGTCACGGGGGTCTGCTGGAGCCAATCCCAGCCAACACAGGGCCAGCCCACCGCAGGGCGCTCACAACCACACACACACCAAACACACACTAGGGACAATTTAGAATCGCCAATGCACCTAACCTGCATGTGTTTGGACTGTGTGAGGAAACCCACGCAGACACGGGGAGAACATGCAAACTCCACAAGTATAGATAATACTGATTACTAAATCCAGAACTGCTGCACACATAAAACACACAGAGAACAAGGTAGAGCTGATTAAACGGACATGGAAACCAACAGTAACTGATGAACTGTGGCCAGTTGACAACGGAGGATATTAAAATTGTGAAAGTGAAATTTAGACTGTCACGATCGGATAAAAATTTTGGGATCTTTATAGCCTTATCCTCTTATGGAAGCCATTTTGCGTACTGTCTTTCGGGTCATGTCACATGTTTCTAGGGGGCATGGTCCCTGGGGTTGTGACTTGGAGTTTAATAATAATCTATATATATATAAAATCCCTATGCGTGTCCAGGAGTCTGTGTGTGGGTGTCTTCTGGTGAAGTACGCATGTGCGGGGCACGGTGCTATGCGCGATATTACTGTCAGAGAAAGTTACAGGCGTTTTACGGAAATACAAACCAGTATTACTACGAGAGGAAATTAAAGGTACACAATACAGTGACGCATATTACAGCCACATACAAGCCAGTATTACTGTCAGAGAAAATTAAAGGCATATTACCGACGCGCACGCCTGTATTACCGCCAGAGAAAATTAAAGGTATATTATGGACGTACAAGCCAGCGGACGTACAAGACGGTATCCTTCAATAAGGGCGTGCACAAAAAGGCGAGCCTCAAAAGGGTGACCTCAGTTGGGTGCAGCGAATAAAAGGGCGCGTAAATAAAGATCTGCACCTTTGTTGCTCTTCACGTATTCCAGAGCCATTTGAACTAAATTATCTACGAACGCCTTTATTCGCCGCGCTCAATTGAGGTCGCCCTTTTTGTGTGCGCCCTTATTGAATAGAGCCGTACAAGACAGTATCACTGTCACAGAAAATTAAAGACACACAATACACGGCGGCAGCCCACAAAGAATGGTCCGCTCAGCAAGTAAATATCAACAAAAGAAAGGCTGAAAGAAAGAAAAATACGACCAACAAAAAGAATGAGGTCAAAGTCCCTTGCCATTTAATATAGACTGTTCCTACTAATGTTTATGCACTACTGTTCTAGCGCCCGTTATTGTAACTGGCTAAATGACTAGTAATAATAATAATTCATTACATTTATATAGCGCTTTACTCAGTACTCAAAGCGCTACCAGCATGACGGGATAATAACTGTTGAAGAAAGTCACCCATCAAACTTATCAGGCAGAAACACTCAGGCAGGAGGAAGCTTGTCAGTGTGCATTTATTTTTCTTCTTATGAGACGCAAGCTGTGTAGTGGAAGGGATGATCCCCGAACAAAGGGGCTCTGAGGCTAAGGATCTGTGCTGGTATCCCGAAGGTTGCCGGTTCGAATCCCCATCACTGCCAAAAGAGATCCTACTCTGCTGGGCCCTTGAGCAAGACCCTTAACCTGTAATTGCTCCAGGGACGGTGTACAATGGCTGACCCTCCGCTCTGACCCCAAGGGGTATGTGAAAACTAACAAATTCCTAATACAAGAAATTGTATAAGGTGAAATAAAGAGCAAATAAAAAGTCACAGAGTTTTATTTATAAGCACTTCATTTTCAGAATAGGCATACGCAACACGTGATACAACAACTAACATTTTATACTGATTGGTCCTTTCAGGAGAATGCCTTAATCACAGACCACAGTACTTCATTGATTTCTTTCTTACAAGCCCGTGCTGATCACGCACTGTACACTTTATTTACGTCATTCTGATTGGTTAAAGTTCATTCCCACACACATGGCCACCAAGTCCTTTGCAGTTTCCTGCAGTTTACACATTTAGCGTTCTACTCTTTCTTCTCATGCACAGTACAATTTACAGAGGCGTTACTTACATTGTAACCTTACTTTTTCTTAGCATGCTTTAGCTCCACGGAATAGCCTGCTATCACTCCCAGTAAGGCAAAAGCATTCATATTTCTTCCTCCACAAAGGTCAACGTTTGTACTGAGCTTTTATCTGATCTGAGGATAAATCCTTCTAAATGTTTTATTGAATTCTCTTTGTGATTAATTTTCAAGTCTTGCCTGGTTTTCGACTTCTTGCCTGAAGGTTGACTGTAATTTTTGACTCTCATCTGCGTTTTGGTCACTTTATGTTTTATTTTAGTTTTGTTTGTGTTGCCTTTTTCATGCATCTCTCAGTTAAACTCAAGAAATGAGTTACGTGTTTCTCTGCTGAGTCACGACACCGATAGAGTCACATTCCTGGAGACCACAGCCAACTGGCTGCTTACCCGCTCCTGGGTTTTCTGTGGTGGAGTCTGTGCTGGCCATTCAAACCGATGAGAGGATCTTTCTCTCCGATGATTCCAGTGCTCCTTTATCCAAGTTGACTTTTCCATACACATGAGAGCAGTCTGGCACTAAGTGCCACCTCCTGATACCAAGAAGAGAAGCAGAGTAGAGAAACATCCGTTAGTAACAGATTATAAACATTCTGATACTTATATATTTTTGTACAAATGACTGGCAAGCAGAAGTGCAGTACGCACATCTAATCAGCAGCTCTAGTCAGGGTATGCCAGACTAAAGTCGTGAGTCCTCAGCCTGAGACTGAAGGGGCATCTCTTATATTAGTAGGTAGATCGGTCCACAGCTTTGGGGCTCCGTAACTAAGAGGCTGTCCTCCAACTGTTATTTTAATAATCCTTGGAATCTTAAGTAGACCAGCATCTTGAGATCTCAATGCGTGCTCCGGTTTGCAAGTAACGACAAGTTCAGATAAGTAAACAGGGCCTTGGCCATTTAAGACCTTATTTGTTAAAAGGAGGATTTTGAAATTAGCCCTAAACTTAACTGGGAGCTAGTATAAGCGCCTGCGGACTGGAGTTATGTGTTTGTATTTTCTAGTTTGTGAAATAATTCTTGCAGCAGTATTTTGAATTAACTGAAAGCTGCATAAAGAACTCTTCGAAGAACCACTGAATAACATGTTGCAGTAGTCAGTCCTACTAGAGATAAATACATGAATTCTGCCCATAACAACCATTCACCCATTGTGCTGATCTAACCGGTTCCCAAGTCCATCCTGAGTATTGCTCAGTGGCTGTTAGAATGCCAGCCCCACTGTAGATGTTGTAATGTCTTTCCACATCCAGGTCCTAGTTGAGGAAGAAAATACTCTTATTCCCTCCATGACCTTTCGTATTCAACGCCTTCTGACCAGGTAAGGGAGTAGGATCCACACTGGCTAGGACTGCGGTTCCTGCCTCACAGAGAGAAAGTCAAAAGTTAGAAAATGTTCACATGGTATAAAATTCAGGTGCGTTCTGACACTACGTTAACTGACATAAAAGTTTGAGCATTCCATATTTACGTCATCCAAGAGCCAGTTATAACATTTTTGTTCAGTAGCCATCTTAATTTTATGATCTATCTATCTATCTATCTATCTATCTATCTATCTATCTATCTATCTATCTATCTATCTATCTATCTATCTATCTATCTATCTATCTATCTATCTATCTATCTATCTATCTATCTATCTATCTATCTATCTATCTATCTATCTATCTATCTAATAAAATGCTTTTAAAAAGCACTCTACAATGTCCTCTAGTTAAAAATGTAGCCTAAATAGGCTTGTGGTGGCTCAGCAGCTTTCATTCACAGCAAATTCAATTCAAGTGATGTTAAAGTGCCATCGATAGATGTGTGCTAGTGTTCAGTGGTCTGTTACTCACTGAAGCTGAATTTTCTTAAAAATAATATTTTTGAATTTATACCCGATAGAGCAGTATCCAATATTTACCAAATGAAAAATGACTGTAGCAGCATTTGTCGAGGGTATCCAAAGGATCTAAAATAGTCCCAAAGGCATCTACCAGGAAGGCATTCGGCAGTTGCACAAAAAAAAACTCTACAGTCTGAGACTCTTCGGACTGAAATTCAAAGCAAACAGTTTACAGGACAAAGTAAGGTAGAAAGTTGATAATACACATGCAAAAAAAACATAAAAGAAAAAACCTTCTATGTTGTTTCATTTAAGGTTTAAAGTTCTTAAAGTTTTTATATGTTGTCACAAATACTAAGACCTACATTTGACATACTGTATTGTATGTACATGGGGTCAGAAAACTATAAGCCCTTAATGTTTCTTTCTAGCTGTCTAACTTCAATCTGAAATTATTCAGTTGTCTAAATACAGGAATGTAGCAGAACGTTAAAATATTCCATTAATGTGTTAGCTTTTAGGGGTTAACAGAACCTTCCATTTTCTATGTTAAACCTACATTCCATTCAAATTATGCCAAAACAAAGGTAAATTTACTATTAACATTAAGTTAAAATATTTGGCTCTTACACTACTAATGCAAAATGATCCCTAACCCTAACACTAGCGTAAAATCATTATCAGTATCACCCTATTAAAGGAGAAAAACAACTGAAATAAGTTCCACATCTGGCTATTAATATTAGTTACAACCCAATAATTTATTACATTTTATAAAAATAACATTTACATTTATTTGCTTAGCAGATGCTTTTATCGAAAGCGACTTACAAAAGATTTCAACTTTGAGTAAACATCACTCTGAGGGACTGTTTGGGAACAAGTGTGATGGGACAGGGGTACAAAATTGATCACCACAAGTGAAGAGCTCAGAACAAAATACAAGCGACTTACCAAAACCTGAGAGTTATCTCATCAAACAAGAGAGTCATCAAGTGCTACTCAAACACGTCGAGGGGGTCAGAATATCAAATGGAGGTGGGCAGCTTGTTCCACCAGCTAGGGGCTACACATGAAAAGAATTTGATACCACATACAGGTGGTGTCAGCTGATGCCATTCATCAGTAGACCTGAGTGGTGAAGAAGGAGCAGAGGACCTCACAAGGGTCTCCATATATTCTGCCAATGTGGCTAACTAAGAACTTGGAAAGGAACTGATTTGTGGTAACACATGAATGCCAAACATGCCAATTACCTTCAAGATTTTGATTCCATTTTGAAGATACACATAAGGAAAAGTAGCTTATCACATACAGATAAACTTCTTGGGTTTAACTCAATAAGCTTTACCAACCAGAATTTGGGAATTTTCTGCCATTCTTCTTTGCAGATCCTCTCAAACTCTGTAAGATTGGATGGAGACTGTTGGTGGACAGCTATTTTCAGGTTTCTCCAGAGATGTTCGAATGGGTTCAAATCCGGGTTCTGGCTTGGCCACTTAGGGACATTCCCAGAGTTGTCCCTAAGCAAATCCTCTGTTGTCTTTGCTTTGAGTGTAGAGTCATTGTTCTGTTAGAGTGTGAATCCTTGATCCAGCCTGAGGTCCAGAATGCTCTGGAGCAGATCTTCTTTAAGAATATCTCTGCACTTGGCTCTGTTCGGTAGTTCCATCAACCCTGTCTAGTCTCCCAGAACTTTGATGCTTCCACCATCAATATACTTTACCATTGGAGTGGTGTTGATGATGAGCAAAGCCTGGGTTCCTCCAAACATGACACTTAGAGTTGAGGCCATACAGTTCAATCTTTGTTTCATCAGACCAGAGAATCTTGTTTCTCACAATCTGAGTATCCTTTAGGTGCCTTTCTACAAACTCCAAGAGGGCTTTCATGTGTTCCTTTACTGAGGAGAGGTTCCCATCTGGTGCCACTGCCATTAATTAAACATCGGTGGAGTGTGGCAGTGATGGTTTTCCTTATAGAAATTCCTTTCTTCTCCACACAGGTTCCTTGGAACTCGACGAGAGTGTCCATCAAGTTTGTGGTCACCACAATTACCAAGGCAGATTATTAGAGATAAATAATTAGACCACCATGAAAGGCAGTATATAATAGATAGGTAGAGAGCAAACATCCCAGATATGAAAACTTGATTTTGGATCCCCTTGAGGAAAAATAATGTCCATGCATTTAAAGGCATTGCTGCATTGATTTCTGAAAAGTAGTGGACCCCCTTGACAAATATCTCACCTTTATAATTAAAGAGTTCTTTGATGATGTTTTTGCAACGGAAAACTCAGAGGAGTGGAGGGAAGTGTTAGGGAGATTAAGGATCACATGAGGTAGTCAGGGAGGAGATGACCCCAGAATCTGGGCTGTATCATGGACACCTCCAGTGATTACGAGGGCACCATTTAGCAAATATTTTTTAGTCATGTGACACCCCCTCATGAGAAACGAACAATGAAACAATACCAAACGAATCAGTGCATTCCTACCAAGTGTAACCTGTAGAAAAGACAAAATAATGTGAGGTAGAGTCTCCAGGGATTATTGTGAGCGACAAAAAGACCATGAGATAATGACGAGGACTGGAATCATAGTCAGTGCCAGACAATGGTCAAAAGTGAGAGATCAGAACTATTGTGATCAACCAAAGCAACAGGGCAAACCAGGGAATCAAAGTCAAAAAAGCAACAAGGCCAAAATGGACCCAGCACTTGTCCCACTTGGAAAGCAACTAAATTCGCTAAATGTTTGAGTTTCATCCAACTGAAGGATAATCTCAACCGGGCGTTGCAGTCGTATTTATACCTGAATTTCTGTATACTTCACAGATGCGACAAACATAGTCATGTGACCCATAAGTCATGCCATGTAAATAATAAATGGAGCGCAACAAAACAAATTTATATTGTTTTTAAATGAGTTCCGAAAAAACAATAAAAATCCTCGAAATTGAGACAATGACACGTGGAGTTTTTGGCCTTTGAAAGGTGTACCGACTCAATAGGACAAAATAGCATTTCAGTGAGAAGGATAGAGGGAAGAGACGTAGTCAAGCAATCGTAAGCCAAAATATCAAACTGTAATGATTGAATTCTCCTTTAATTTCTTGTGCACTATTCTGTAATGATCGCGGCCTTCTAGGGTTCTTATCTGCGATTTTCAGACCCAAGGAATCCATTTTTGTTGTTTTGTTTCAATCCAAATGCTTTATTAAAAAGTAAATAATATTTTACGTTATCTTTAAACGCATTTAGAGCTTTAGAGCATTCCGTATCGTTTGTTGTCTATGTAAGGTTTCCCACAATTCACTAGAATCTGAGATGTGTTATGGACACCTACAGCGATTATGAGGGCGCCGCTGAACAATGAAACAATGCCGAACGAATCAGTGTGTTCCTAACAAGTGTAACCTGTAGAAAAGACACAATAATGACCACTAGCAAGATCATACCCTGCATACCTTGTTGCATCTGTTCTGACATATCAAGAGCGATTTGTATCATTTTTCTTCTTGATTTAATGAAAGAATCCTTTTCAATTGAGAAAAGGCTGCCAACAGGACCACCTTGAGATGTTTTCCTTTTTTAAACGTAGAACAAAAACACTTTGATCGACTGCTGTAATGGCACCCGCTTTGGCGCTGGTGGCTGCGTCTCCTCTGCGTGAGGTGCTGGTCTGAATCACATTGTGACTTATTACACACCACTCATGTACCTGAATTGTTCTTGATTGTTTTTCTCACAAACAAAAAAAAAATGTGTGCCTAGTTATAAGCATGTCCTGTAGCCAATATAGATATGGATATATTTGATACTTTGAGTTTACAATTTAAAACAAGCAGCCTTAATGAAACCTTTCAGCCGTACTGCTGCAGTCCTCTTTCCATAAAGGAATCCAAGTTTATGTATTCAGGATAAAATTTGTTTGTCACCGTGAGTGACAATGACTCCACACTAATGAACTTCTTATTTTTAGGGGGACGGGGAGCAACCTTGAAGAGGGTAAGGAAGGCTGATGGGCAGAAGGATTGTTTATTTTTTTTAATTGTTATTAATTGTTTTTTTTTTTTGCTCAATTTCCAGATGTATGCAATTTTTTAAAAAATTTTGAGTCTTTGCCGGTTTGGCCAGTCATATTCTTTGATCATTATTTAATAACGATTCGTGGTAACCAAGAGTCCATCTCAAAACTTCATTTAATGATTAGAACATTATGAACCTTCTCAGTTCGCAGATTTGCACTGTAGTAACTGGTGATGATCGGCTGCAAACCCACAACATCTGGATTGTAATGGCTCTCTAAATTAGTCATCTTGTCAGCGTTTTTGAGCTAGAGGAGAACTCTTTATCTCTGTTATCAAAGTGGAGAGCTAAACACTAGAATTACCAGAGTCTACGAAAAAACTCGTAGATCCGGCCCACCTTAAAACTGTTCTCACCTCTCCGCCAGCGTCTTTTGTCTTCTAAATGTGCCGATTAAGAGGCTATTCCATCCCCCACCGTCGCAGAATGTTCACTAAGTTTTCCCAGCCCATGCCTTGTTTGATTATCTGGGAGTGACTGAACTGATGGAGTTTTAGAGTGGAAATAATAGATTGTTATTTGGAACACACGCATTTCATGTGTGTTCCGTTTCTACAATAATCTGTGTAAACACATTGTTAAAACAGAAACTGTTTCATATTTTAGTAATAAATGTTACAAAATGTAGGCATTAACTATAGAATGTGTGTTCAGAAAAGTGTTCAGTTCTCACTGAGTTTTAATATCAATACACCGTACAGAAAAATTTTAATTCAATCCGTGTTTACAATCTTCACGTCATGTAAAAACAACGTAAAGAATGCCCGCAATGTCCTTAACGAAATGTGTGCTAATGACGCATCGTTACTTGTTCAGACAAGTCGTCCAAGCTCTTTTTATTCAAGTTATGCACTTACTGCATGGTACGATGCACTGGAGTCCTATTAAGGGTTACTTCTCTGTCTTGTGCACAGTGTTGGTGGGAGAAGCTCAGTCTGCCTGGATCTTCTTGACAGGATGGATGGAGGGATCAAAATGAATGTAAATGTTGAAATTTGTGAGAAAAGGGAAAGTTCTTCATGTACAGATTGGCTATGTTCTTATCAACAGGCATGATATGGTTGTCCTAAGACAAGATAGTGTCTTCAGGGATTGATGCAACCAGGAGATAATAACGAGAGACAGAATCGTAGTCGGTGGCAGGTAATGGTCAAAATACGGCGAGCAACCGAATCACTAGGGCAAGCCGAGGATCAAAGTCAAAAAGAGGAATGAAACCGTAAAGAACCTGACACTTAGT
Organism: Erpetoichthys calabaricus; assembly: GCF_900747795.2. Classification (NCBI taxonomy): domain Eukaryota; kingdom Metazoa; phylum Chordata; class Cladistia; order Polypteriformes; family Polypteridae; genus Erpetoichthys; species Erpetoichthys calabaricus. Next base: position 211,746,080 of record NC_041399.2, on the reverse strand, counting down.
CTACTTGGAAAAGGAACTAACTACGGCAAATGTTTGAGGCTTATCTAACTGAAGGATATTCTTGACTGGCGTTGCGGAGAAATTTGTACCGAATGTCCCATATACAGTGCATCCAGAAAGTATTCCCAGCGCATCACTTTTTCCACATTTTGTTATGTTACAGCCTTATTCCAAAATGGATTAAATTCATTTTTTTCCTCAGAATTCTACACACAACACCCCATAATGACAACATGAAAAAAGTTTACTTGAGGTTTTTGCAGATTTATTAAAAATAAAAAAATTGAGAAATCCCATGTCCATAAGTATTCACAGCCTTTGCTCAATACTTTGTCGATGCACCTTTGGCAGCAATTACAGCCTCAAGTCTTTTTGAATATGATGCCACAAGCTTGGCACACCTATCCTTGGCCAGTTTCTCCCATTCCTCTTTGCAGCACCTCTCAAGCTCCATCAGGTTGGATGGGAAGCGTTGGTGCACAGCCATTTTAAGATCTCTCCAGAGATGTTCAATCGGATTCAAGTCTGGGCTCTGGCTGGGCCACTCAAGGACATTCACAGAGTTGTCCTGAAGCCACTCCTTTGATATCTTGGCTGTGTGCTTAGGGTCGTTGTCCTGCTGAAAGATGAACCGTCGCCCCAGTCTGAGGTCAAGAGCGCTCTGGAGCAGGTTTTCATCCAGGATGTCTCTGTACATTGCTGCAGTCATCTTTCCCTTTATCCTGACTAGTCTCCCAGTCCCTGCCGCTGAAAAACATCCCCACAGCATGATGCTGCCACCACCATGCTTCACTGTAGAGATGGTGCCTGGTGATGAGCGGTGCCTGGTTTCCTCCAAACATGACGCCTGGCATTCACACCAAAGAGTTCAATCTTTGCCTCATCAGACCAGAGAATTTTCTTTCTCACAGTCTGAGAGACCTTCAGGTGCCTTTTGGCAAACTCCAGGCGGGCTGCCATGTGCCTTTTACTAAGGAGTGGCTTCCGTCTGGCCATTCTACCATACAGGCCTGATTGGTGGATTGCTGCAGAGATGGTTGTCCTTCTGGAAGGTTCTCCTCTCTCCACAGAGGACCTCCGGAGCTCTGACAGAGTGACCATCGGGTTCTTGGTCACCTCCCTGACTAAGGCCCTTCTCCCCTGATCGCTCAGTTTAGATGGCCGGCCAGCTCTAGGAAGAGTCCAGATGGTTTCGAACTTCTTCCACTTACAGATGATGGAGGCCACTGTGCTCACTGGGACCTTCAAATCAGCAGAAATTTTTCTGTAACCTTCCTCAGATTTGTGCCTGGAGACAATCCTGTCTCGGAGGTCTACAGACAATACCTTTGACTTCATGCTTGGTTTGTGCTCTGACATGAAGTGTCAACTGTGGGACCTTATATAGACAGGCGTGTGCCTTTCCAAATCCTGTCCAGTCAACTGAATTTACTACAGGTGGACTCCAATGAAGCTGCAGAAACATCTCAAGGATGATCAGGGGAAACAGGATGCACCTGACCTCAATTTTGAGCTTCATGGCAAAGGCTGTGAATACTTATGTACATGTGCTTTCTCAATTTTTTTATTTTTAATAAATTTGCAAAAATCTCAAACTTTTTTCACGTTGTCATTATGGGGTGTTGTGTGTAGAATTCTGAGGAAAAAAATGAATTGAATCCATTTTGGAATAAGGCTGTAACATAACAAAATGTGGAAAAAGTGATGCGCTGTGAATACAATACAATACAATACAGTTTATTTTTGTATAGCCCAAAATCACACAGGAAGTGCCGCAATGGGCTTTAACAGGCCCTGCCTCTTGACAGCCCCCCAGCCTTGACTCTCTAAGAAGACAAGGAAAAACTCCCAAAAAAACCTTGTAGGAAAAAATAGAAGAAACCTTGGGAAAGGCAGTTCAAAGAGAGACCCCTTTCCAGGTAGGCTGGGCGTGCAGTGGGTGTCAAAAGAAGGGGGTCAATACAATACAATGCAGTACACAGAACAGAACAATTTCTCAATATAGTAAGAAATAAAAAATATAGATTTTAGAAGTACAGAGCAGAATTTAACAGTAGATGATATATCCCATAATAAGATTTGGATTTGTGTAGAGTCCTGGAGACCTCATCCTTCAAGCTGCCTCCCCCATTTGGCCATTCCACGGCTGAAACAGTGTTGGGCCAGCCAATCCGATGAAAGGACCCCTCTTTCCCACGATTCCTGCGATCCTCCATCTGGGATGACTTTACCTTAGGCAGGCAAAACAACTTGGCAGGTGGGCCATGGCACCAAGTGCCACATTTGAGTACCGAGAAGGAAAACAGAATAAGTGAGGGTTAGTATACAATTATAACTGTCATGTTACTTATGTTTCAGTGCTAATGACTAACAACAGAGATGCAGTCTGTACAGTTAATCAGCAGCTCTAGTCAGGGTGTGCTAAACTGAAGTAGTGAGTCTTCAGCCGGGATATAAAAGCTGAGACCGAAGGGGCATCTCTTATAGTAGCAGGCAGACCATTCCACAGTTTAGGGGCCCTGTAACTAAAAGCTCGACTTCCCACTGTTATTTTATTAATCCTTGGAATCATAAGCAGACCAGCATCTTGAGATCTTAATGTGCGCTCTGGTTTGTAAGTCATGATAAGTTCAGACAAGTAAGCCGGACCTCGACCATTTAATGCTTTATATGTTAAAAGAAGGATTTTGAAATCTGCCCTAAACTTAACCGGGAGCCAGTGTAAGGATTTAAGAACTGGAGTTATGTGTTCGTATTTTCTTGTTCTTGTAATAATTCTCGCAGCCGCATTTTGGATTAACTGGAGGCTGTATAAAGAACAGTTTGAACATCCAGTGAACACTGCATTGCAGTAGTCAATCCTACTAGAGATAAATGCATGAATTAGTTTCTCAGAATCCTGTTTATTTAAAAAGCACCTTAATTTCCTAACATTTTTAAGATGGAAGAAACATGTTTTGGACAACTTTGTAATATGCGCTTTAAATGACATGCTAGAGTCAAAGATAACTCCTAGATTGCGGGCTGATTCAGTAAAATTGACTGGGATTCCCACTGAGTTAAATGACGACAAAATATTGTTGTGATCAGTGTCATTCCCTCCAACAATTAACATCTCTGTTTTATCTGTATTTAAAGACAAGTAGTTCTTATTCATCCACTCCTTTAATTCACTAACACAACTAATTAAAGACAACATTGGAGAAACTTCATTTGATTTAAATGAAAGGTATAACTGGGTGTCATCTGCATACGAGTGAAAATTAACATTATGTTTCCTAATGATAGATCCCAGTGGAAGCATGTACAGTGAAAACAGTAAAGGTCCCAGTACTGAGCCCTGCGGGACACCATATTGAACTTCTGTGTATAATGATGGAGTACTGTCAGCACATTTCTGTACATATTGGAATCGATTTGATAAGTAAGAACTAAACCAAGCGAGCACGGTGCCTGTAAGACCAACATCATTTTCATCATTGAATACTTTCCGGATGCACTGTACATCACAGATGTGACGACTACAATCACGTGACTCATGAATCATCTCACATAAATAACAAATGGGGCGAAATAAATTTATATTGTTCATAAATAAGTTCCAAACAATTAAAACCTTCAAAAATGACATGTACACAACATAACCTTCTCCCTAAATTGCACTATCTGGGCACGACCATCAGGCTCAGATGCAGTTACGCTCGAACTAAGATTTTATCTTGACTCTATTAAGGGCTGTCATTTCATTGAGCGTATGCTGCACTGTGCCTGCCAGCTCCTTTATCTGCTTGTTCATCATAGTCGTGTTCTTCTCCTAGACGAGTAATCTCAGTTCCTACATTATCTCCGGGTCACTCATGTTCCTTCAGTATGTTGTGAGATTTGGGGATTACTGTGAGTGACAAAAACGTTAGGAGATAATAACGAGAATTGGAATCATAAGTGAGTGCCAGGCAGAGGACAAAAACGAGAGGTCAGAATTATAGCAAGCAACCAAGAATCCAGTTCTAAAAGAGGAACGAAACTGTCACATGACCCGTTACTCGCTTCACATAAGTGGGATGAAATAAAATAATTTTATGTTGTCCATAAGTGAGTTCCAAACAATAAAAACCTTCAAACATTGACATGTCCTACAACGTAACCCTCGGGACACGAATGACCCTTAAGTAGGTTGTGAGGTAAGAGTCTCCAGGGATTACTGTGAGTGACACAAAGATCATGAGATAATAATGAGGGCTGGAATCATAGTCAGTGTCAGGCAACGGTCAAAAATGAGGGATCAGAACTATTGTGATCAACCAAAGCAACAGGGCAAACCAGGGAATCAAAGTCAAAAAAGCAACAAGGCCAAAATGGACCTAGCACTTGGCCCACTTGGAAAAGCAACTAACTTCGCTAAATGTTTGAGTTTCATCCAACTGAAGGATAATCTCAACCGGACGTTGCAGTCGTATTTGTACCTGAATTTCTGTATACTTTACAGATGCGACAAACATAGTCATGTGACCCATAAGTCACGTCATGTAAATAATAAACAGAGCGCAACTAAACAAATTTATATCATTTGTAAATGAGTTCCAAAAAAACAATAAAAACCTTCGAAATTGAGACAATACTGTGATTGCGGCCATTCCCCAACTCTGTGTGAATGGTACTCATGGCCATTGATCAATGGACGATTTGCATATCATCGATCACACTGCCCATTGTTAGTCAATGGTGCTAGTTTCGGTCATTATGCAAAGGTGCTGTTTATAAGGTTGGAGAAACCTGCAGTCAACTGAGACTGAGGAAGTCATTTGGATGAGTGATGTAACGTATCTCCCTGGAAAAGAACTATGTCCAGATGAACTGAATCAACTTTCTAGAAAGACAATATCAAGAGTGTTTCCGTACGAACACTTAACAAAGTTCTGTTCACGGTGGCGATTTTGCTGCGTAGTTATGCTAATATGGATGTCGGAATGTTCCTGGTAGTGTGCACAGTGACGTGTAACCACATTACTGTGACCCGACTGAATTTTGAATTCATTTTGTGAAGCCATTTTTTTTCTATTAAAGGACCTCAGGGAGTGAAAACCCACCCCAGCAGCACTGGGCACAAGGCAGAGATTCAAATGTAGGTGAGACGTTAGTGGATCACATAGCACACCTCCGCTCACTTCCACATTTGCTCATATGGACAACCATGCAAGCTGTGCCTGGCCAATAAACAACTGTGGAATTGAAAGTGGATCCCTAGAATTACGAGTAGCAGCATGGCCAACATCGAATCTCGATATCGTTGATTCATTGAAACACCAGCTAATGTTTCATTCGCTGTATTAGATGAACAACCACCTAAATGTTTGAGTTTGCAAGAAGTCCCCCCTAATATGCTCACCGTTTCTTCACACAGAGAACAGTCCGAAGGACTTTGTGGACATTCAAAACTGAACAATGTTATTTAGGATGAGTTAACTGAATGGAATTGTACTGTTTGTTGTGATAAGCCTTCTCTCTTGATAGATTTGCTGTGTGGTAACTGCCAGAGGTCGGCTGCAAACCTCCACCTTCACCACAGTGCAAATCCTGCCAACCACGACAAGTGTTCTGTCAGGGGATCACACACCATGAGCCTTCTCAGTTCGCAGATTTGCACTGTGGTAACTGGTGGCAGTTGACTGCCAACCCACAACATTTGGATTCTAACGGCCCTCTGAATCGGCCTCCTTGTCAGCCTTTTGAGTTAGAGGAGAACTCCTTAACTCTGTTATCAAAATGGAGAGCTTCCTGATAACTCCAGCCTAGCTCTCTCTCTCTCTCTTGGGCCCCACTCTAATTTATGGCTCCGCACTCCATAATCCATCCCCACAACGGTCTAAATCCTGCCGACTACGCCAAGTGTTTTGTTGTGGGCTCATACATTATGAGCCTTCTCAGACCGTAGATTTGCACTGTGGTAACTGGTGGTGGTAGGCTGCCAACCTACAACATCTAGATTGTAACGGCCCTCTAAATTAGTCATCTTGTCAGCGTTTTGAGCTAGAGGAGAACTCCTTAACTCTGTTATCAAAACGGAGAGCTTCCTGATAACACCAGCCTAGCTCTGTCTCTCTATCAGGCCCCACTCTAATTCATGGCTCTGCACTCCATATTCCATCCCCACAATAGTTTAAATCCTGCCAACTACGCCAAGTATTTTGTTGTGGGCTTCTACACTATGAGCCTTCTCAGTTCGCAGATTTGCACTGTGGTAACTGGTGATGATCGGCTGTAAACCCGCAACATCTGGATTGTAACGGCCCTCTAAATTAGTCATCTTGTCAGCGTTTTGAGCTGGAGGAGAACTCCTTAACTCTGTTATCAAAATGGAGAGCTTAATGATAACACCAGCCTAGCTCTCTCTGTCTCTCTCAGGCCCCACTCTAATTCATGGCCCTGTTTCTGCAACAGTGCAAATCCTGCTGACTACGCCAAGTGTTTTGTTGTGGGCTCATACATTATGAGCCTGTTCAGTCTGTACATTTGTACTGTGGTAACTGGTGATGATTGGCTGCAAATCCTGCCGACTACGCCAAGTGTTTTGTTGTGGGCTCATACATTATGAGCCTGTTCAGTCTGTACATTTGTACAGTGGTAACTGGTGATGATCGGCTGCAAACCCACTGAGAGCCCACTGAATTAGGCTTCTTGTCAGCGTTTTGAGCTAAAAGAGAACTCCTTATCTCTGTTAGCAAAATGGAGAGCTTCCTGATAACACCAGCCTAGCTCTCTCTCTCTCAGGCCCCACTCTAATTCACGGCATCTGTTTCTGCAACAGTGCAAATCCTGCCGACTACGCCAAGTGTTTTGTTGTGGGCTTCTACATTATGAGCCTTCTCAGTCTGCAGATTTGCACTGTGGTAACTGGTGGTCGTTGGCTGCGGACCTGTAATATCTGAAATCTGAATTCTATTGGCCCTCTCTCTGAATCAACCTTTTTTGTCAGCATTTTGAGCAAAAAGAAGAACTCCTTATCTCTCCATGCAAGGACATTTCTTGGTGACTTTGGTTGACATATCACTATCTTAATCCCCTACCCTGTACTGCACAGCTCGGCACTGCCACCATAAGGATGGACACATTTTTCTGGGCTGAATTGCCTGTTCTCATCTAAATTGTTCTAATGCGTTTTAATTTCCCAAATTTTTTAGTGACATGATTAAAATAAGCTCCCATTATTTGAAACATCCACATGCTGGCCTATAAGACAAGCCTCCCAGTTAGGGATGTCTGCTGGGACACCACCTCTGAATGACGGTACCAAGTAAGTAAGTAGGGTTGTTCCCCATACCATATGACCCTTTAGAATCTCGTCTTTCCCCATCACTTTTGATCGGATGTCTTCCACGTTTTACAAGTGTATATCGAAATGACCTCCTGTCCCAACACGAGCCTCCGTTTATTATTATTCACTGAAACGCGGAGCCGACCCACCAGCTTTCTGTGACTGTTTATCGCCCTTTAGTCTTCGCTCTTCTACGAGTTGATAGCACCATACAAAATGTTTTTATTTCTGTTTGTTTTTGTTTTTCGATTTATAATTCCGTTTTGTTAAAGCAGATGAGAAGTAAACATTTAATGCACTTTTTAAAACCTTGTATTAGCCATGGAGACCACTTTTTTCTTTTTCTATTCTTTGGCTAAATGGAGTAATACTTGAACAATAACAAAAACAAAAAATCTCTGATTAGTGTCGCCGATTAGCCCAACATTGGAATTTTTGTTTTATTTTGTTGCGTTTTTTTGATCCTTTAAAAAAAAAATTAAATAATAATTGCATATCAGCTTGAAACTTTACATTAATAGCTTTATGCGTATTCATTGTTGCTGCAATAATTCAGCGCGAGCGCTTCATGCTCTTTATTTTCCGGGCAGATCACTAAGATGTGCTGCCGTCACAAACCAACAGGCTGCTACAAAAGTCCCACGAGGTGAGTGCAGGACGGCGCGCTCATGTCCGCCGTTTACTCTCTTTCACGATTTCACGATTTGCACCTTTTCTGTTCCTGATTGATGACGTATTTTCTAGCGACCCTTTTTCACCTTTGTAGTGTGGATGGACATCCAGCTGTCCTTAGGGTTGGTATCCACGTCAAGTTACCTGCATTGTGAGGGAGCGTCAGTTACGGCACGACGGCCCGAGGGTGGTCCGGCTCGTTAGATCCTCATTGTTGGGGACCCGAGTGGCTGGACCAGGCCAAGGGGTCGCCCATGTAACACCTGGCTGCGGCAGATAGAGGGTGGGACTGGGCCGCGTGTCTGCCTGTGGGGTTGCCAGCCGGGATCCCGAGTTGTTTCATCGTGTGGCGGGTGTTGCATGCTCCCCAACTTGACTTGCCCTGACTTAGGGTTGGGATCCGTGAAACACGCACAAATAATCGCGTCCATCGTTGCTTTTTTTTGTCCTGCATTGTGGTTCAACTGTTCCTAAAATGTACTTCAGTTTAAACCCTTTAACGCCTCTTATCATGTTCCATTTAAGTATATTTGACAAGCAATTTGGAGCATATAACTGACAGTCTGTTATTTGTGCCTTGCCCTGAAAGATTTCTGAGCATAGCCAGTTAAGATAACATTTTCCTTCATTTGCAATTTCTTTCCTTTCGTTTCGTTTTCTTTTTTTACGTTCCTTTTCCACGTTTTGGTCTCAAAACAAGTCAAACGTAACACAACTTTTATACGAGTGGCCTTCAGTGCTATGTATAATTTTATTCATTGTATCTTTAAATGGTACTTGTAATTTATATTCTGGCACTGTCCAGTTTTAAAATGTTAATTTCAAGGATATAATATGCAAACGGTTCTTCTTACTTATTTATTTTTTATGTTTTGTCTTTACAATTGCACCAGTTATTAATAAAGATGCATTTAAAAAAACAATGCAGGGTGTGTTCACGTGATTTCAGCTTTTCAACAGGGTGGATGAACGTTTCGCGATGTGACAAGACGCCGACATCATTGGCCTCCATAATGTCTGGGACAAAGACAGGGCCGGATTAAGACGAAATTGGGCCTGATGCTGCAGCGCAAAAACAGGCCTATTTTTTCTCGCCATTAAATAGCCATCGATTTTTACTGTACAACTAACTTTCAAGGTGAAAAATTTACTACGTGGCACTTACCGAACAATAATAAAGTGGCAAGAATCCCCAAGATATTGCAAAAAACGCAGCTAAACTACTAAGTAAACGTAAAATTGAGAGCATTAACTTGAAATCTTCGGTTAACAATAAACACAACGATGTTATAGTTACGTCACAGCGCAAAGAACAATAGTAACTGTATAATAAGTAATGCTACAGCATGTCTAGGCGTCCGAAAGTCGGACTCCAAATTTCATTCTAAGAATTATTTTGAGGTTAGTATAGCTTCTGGAAAATTCTCGTCTGTTTTCATCAGGAATGGGCCTAATGCTGCAGCCACCTTAATCCGGCCATGAACAAAGACCCGCTCTGCTCCTCAGTTTAAAAGGACAAATCAGACATTGGGATTAAAGTGCACATGGCAGACTTTCATTTAAGGGGATTTGAAGACATTTGGACGGAGTGGTGGCTCCACAAACTCCACAAGTATAGATAATACTGATTACTAAATACAGAACTGCTGCACACATAAAACACACAGAGAACAAGGTAGAGCTGATTAAACAGACATGGAAACCAACAGTAACTGATGAACTGTGGCCAGTTGACAACGGAGGATATTAAAATTGTGAAAGTGAAATTTAGACTGTCATGATCGGATAAAAATTTTGGGATCTTTATAGCCTTATCCTCTTATGGAAGCCATTTTGCGTACTGTCGTTCGGGCCATGTCACATGTTTCTAGGGGGCGTGGTCCCTGGGGTTGTGACTTGGAGTTTACCAGCATGACGGGATAATAACTGTGGAAGAAAGTCACCCCTCAGACTTATCAGGCAGAAACACTCGGGCAGGAGGAAGCTTGTCAGTGTGCATTTATTTTTCTTCTTATGAGAAGCGAGCTATGTAGTGGAAGGGATGATCCCCGAACAAAGGGGCTCTGAGGCTAAGGATCTGTGCTGGTATCCACAAGGTTGCCGGTTCGAATCCCCGCCACTGCTAAAGGAGATCCTACTCTGCTGGGCCCTGTAATTGCTTCAGGGGTGCCATACAATGTCTGACCCCAAGGTCAAAAAACTAACAAATTCCTAATACAAGAAATTGTATAAGGCGAAATAAAGAACAAAAAATAGAACAGCAGTAGATCACTGGGCTGTTATTCTGGCCTGTCAGTTGTATAGAGCACAGGTGTCGAACTCTGGTCCTGCAATGGCTGCAGGTTTTCATTCTATCCTTCTTCTTCGTTTGTGACCAGTTTTTGCTGATAATTAACTTGTTTTGCCATAGTTTTAATTAACTTGACTCAGACCCCTTAGTTGTCTCTTTTTCCTTAATTAGCCAGCCAAACAATAATGAGACACAAAACGAGTCGCCACACGACCAGCTCATCTGTGCCCAGCACATAATATCTGAAAATAACAAAAGGTGATGGTCTCAGTAAGGCTGATCTCTCAGGTCACCAAAACATTTTGACGATGTTCTTAGAAAAAACAGAAAATCAACAGTTTTAGAAATGTCTGCCGTGGCAGAATGAGAGCAGCAACAAGCTGTGGAATTAAATAACGAGTTTAATTAACAGCAAGAATCAGCTTTTCATTAAGAGACTGGTTGGAGTGAAAATTGGTTGGAGTTTGAAATCCCAATTTAGCTGGTCATCTGTCGGCTTGTTTCACGTCTCATTTCTTTTTGGCTGCCATTTAATGAAGAAAGGAATCAATTCAGAGGACTGAATCCTTAAAAACAGGGCTATTAAAATGAAGGGAAAAGGAGTTAACTGGTCACTAATTAAGAAAAGGGTTAGAATGAAAACCTGCAGCCACTGCGGCCCTCCAGGACTGGAGTTCAACACCCCTGGTATGGAGGACGAGCCTGTGGTGTTGTCAGCTTGTGAACACACTGGGACACCACAAAGAACAGTCCTGTCTGCTTTTCACTTCACCTTCTACACCAGGGGTTCTCAAAGTCGGTCCTGGGGCTCCACTGTGACTTCAGGTTTTTATCTTCAACCAGAACTCATAACCAGTGACAACAGATAGCACTGATCTCAATTAATTAGCTGGTATTTTTTTTCTCTTATTCTACATTTAGAAAGCACGGCGGCATGATTTTTACATTTAGTATAAGACATTTCATTTTTGCTGTAGATTTACAGTGGTGTGAAAAACTATTTGCCCCCTTCCTGATTTCTTATTCTTTTGCATGTTTGTCACACAAAATGTTTCTGATCATCAAACACATTTAACCATTAGTCAAATATAACACAAGTAAACACAAAATGCAGTTTTTAAATGATGGTGTTTATTATTTAGGGAGAAAAAAAATCCAAACCTACATGGCCCTGTGTGAAAAAGTAATTGCCCCCTTGTTAAAAAATAACCTAACTGTGGTGTATCACACCTGAGTTCAATTTCCGTAGCCACCCCCAGGTCTGATTACTGCCACACCTGTTTCAATCAAGAAATCACTTAAATAGGAGCTGCCTGACACAGAGAAGTAGACCAAAAGCACCTCAAAAGCTAGACATCATGCCAAGATCCAAAGAAATTCAGGAACAAATGAGAACAGAAGTAATCGAGATCTATCAGTCTGGTAAAGGTTATAAAGCCATTTCTAAAGCTTTGGGACTCCAGCGAACCACAGTGAGAGCCATTATCCACAAATGGCAAAAACATGGAACAGTGGTGAACCTTCCCAGGAGTGGCCGGCCGACCAAAATTACCCCAAGAGCGCAGAGACGACTCATCCGAGAGGTCACAAAAGACCCCAGGACAACATCTAAAGAACTGCAGGCCTCACTTGCCTCAATTAAGGTCAGTGTTCACGACTCCACCATAAGAAAGAGACTGGGCAAAAACGGCCTGCATGGCAGATTTCCAAGACGCAAACCACTGTTAAGCAAAAAGAACATTAGGGCTCGTCTCAATTTTGCTAAGAAACATCTCAATGATTGCCAAGACTTTTGGGAAAATACCTTGTGGACTGATGAGTCAAAAGTTGAACTTTTTGGAAGGCAAATGTCCCGTTACATCTGGCGTAAAAGGAACACAGCATTTCAGAAAAAGAACATCATACCAACAGTAAAATATGGTGGTGGTAGTGTGATGGTCTGGGGTTGTTTTGCTGCTTCAGGACCTGGAAGGCTTGCTGTGATAGATGGAACCATGAATTCTACTGTCTACCAAAAAATCCTGAAGGAGAATGTCCGGCCATCTGTTCGTCAATTCAAGCTGAAGCGATCTTGGGTGCTGCAACAGGACAATGACCCAAAACACACCAGCAAATCCACCTCTGAATGGCTGAAGAAAAACAAAATGAAGACTTTGGAGTGGCCTAGTCAAAGTCCTGACCTGAATCCAATTGAGATTCTATAGCATGACCTTAAAAAGGCGATTCATGCTAGAAAACCCTCAAATAAAGCTGAATTACAACAATTTTTCAAAGATGAGTGGGACAAAATTCCTCCAGAGTGCTGTAAAAGACTCATTGCAAGTTATCGCAAATGCTTGATTGCAGTTATTGCTGTTAAGGGGGGCCCAACCAGTTCTTAGGTTCAGGGGGCAATTACTTTTTCACACAGGGCCATGTAGGTTTGGATTTTTTTTTCTCCCTAAATAATAAAAACCACCATTTACAAACTGCATTTTGTGTTTACTTGTGTTATATTTGACTAATGGTTAAATGTGTTTGATGATCAGATACATTTTGTGTGACAAACATGCAAAAGAATAAGAAATCAGGAAGGGGGCAAATAGTTTTTCACACCACTGTAAATGCTTAACTCTCTTTTGTTGATTTCATTCTATTTTGCTCTTTCTCTGCGCAGTTTGCTCCCTTCATAGTATCTTAATAATGACAACTAAAAAACGAGCAGAGCAGACACTCAGGCTAATGACACCGAATCGTGAAAGGTTTAGCGTCAGACCCACTAATTTAAAAGCAATGGATTGATTAAACAATTAGAACACCCAGAAAAATAGAATGAACATCAAGATGAAAATATTGTTAAAAAGAAAAAAATACATTACAGTGATTTCATAACTTTTATGGACAGAATTTCTAGGCGCAGCCAGGGCGTTGAGGGGGTCCGCTTTGGTGGGCTCAGGATTGGGTCACTGCTTTTTGCAGATGATGTTGTCCTGTTTGCTTCATCAGGCTGTGATCTTCAGCTCTCTCTGGATCGGTTCGCAGCCGAGTGTGAAGCGGCTGGGATGGGAATCAGCACCTCCAAATCCGAGACCATGGTCCTCAGCCGGAAAAGGTGGAATCCCCTCTCAGGGTTGGTAACGAGATCCTGCCCCAAGTGGAGGAGTTCAAGTATCTCGGGGTCTTGTTCACGAGTGAGGGAAGAATGAAGCGAGAGATCGACAGGCGGATCGGTGCGGCATCCGCAGTAATGCGGGCATTGCATCGGTCTGTCGTGGTGAAAAAGGAGCTGAGCCGCAAGGCGAAGCTCTCAATTTACCAGTCGATCTATGTTCCTACCCTCACCTATGGTCATGAACTATGGGTAGTGACCGAAAGAACGAGATCGCGAATACAAGCGGCTGAAATGAGTTTCCTCCGCAGGGTGTCTGGGCTCTCCCTTAAAGATAGGGTGAGAAGCTCAGTCATCCGGGATGGGCTCAGAGTAGAGCCGCTGCTCCTCCGCATCGAGAGGAGTCAGATGAGGTGGCTCAGGCATCTGATCAGGATGCCTCCTGGACGCCTCCCTGGTCAGGTGTTCTGGGCACGTCTAACCGGAAGGAGGCCCCGGGGAAGACCCAGGACACGCTGGAGGGACTATGTCTCTCAGCTGGCCTGGGAACGCCTTGGGATTCTCCTGGAAGAGCTAGAAGAAGTGGCCGGGGAGAGGGAAGTCTGGGCATCTCTGCTCAAGCTGCTGCCCCCATGACCCGACCTCGGATAAGCGGAAGAGGATGGATGGATGGTTGGACATTACAGTGATCCCTCGCTATATCACGCTTCGACTTTCGCGGCTTCACTCTATCGCAATTTTTTCTCATACACGCTTACGTCACTATGCATGCGCTTTCTGAGAACTTTTATCTAAGCCCCACGATGGCTCCTAAACGTGCTGCTTTTTCTAAGCCTTCTGACAATGAAACTAAGCGCCGGAGGAAGGTGCTTATCATCCAGGAGAAGGTGAAACTCTTGGATATAATCAAAGATGGCAATACCCTACAAAAGCCTCCTCACACATATGAAAAGACAGCGCCAGCAACTGCCTGTCAAGATGTTCTTCAGCCGCGCACCCGGACACCCAGTGCCTACTTCTAGTACTCCTTCAGCGGAAGAAGACGACGACGCACCTGCTGGAGATACTGCAACACCTGAAGACTCTCCTACTGAGCTCGTGCCTTCATAGGTTAGTGGTTGTGTGTAAGAACTGTGTGTGTGTGTAATTAAATGTACAGTACAATAATAATAATATGATATTTGTAACATCTAATATGTCTTATTTTCTCTTATTTTGTCTAATATATTGGGTAATACGAGTGTAATGGTGACTAAAGGGTGTTATTTCATGTCTAGAGGGCTCTAATAATGTTAAAAAACGTATTTAGAAGATCGTAAGCAGGTTTTCTATACTTTAACTACAAAAATATTTGATTTATAAATAAAGAATCCTACTTCGCGAAAATTCATTTATCACGGTAGAGTCTGGTTAACCGTGATAAACGAGGGTTCACTGTATTCTCACTGTATTATACTTAGTACTATTTTTTATTTTACCAAACTTAGTTTTCAAATTTCTATATTGTTCCCAAAGCACAGAATCTGAGCAATAACAGTTGACTTAATTTTCTCCTGATTCCAATTAAAAACAGAAGCTGGTTGGAACAAAAACCCGCAGCCACAGTGGGGTCTACAGGACCGGCCTTGAGAACCCCTGCTCTACACCAGGGTTCGCCAACTGCAGGCCTGGAGGGCCGCAGTGGCTGCAGGTTTTCATTCTAACCCTTTTCTTAATAAGTGACCCATTTCAACTGCTAATTAAATTCTTTTCTTTTGCTCTGTTTTTAAGGATTAATCCATCCATCCATCTTCTAACCCGCTGAATCCGAACACAGGGTCACAGGAGCCAATCCCAGCCAACACAGGGCACAAGGCAGGAACCAATCCTGGGCAGGGTGCCAACCCACTGCAGGACACACACAAACACACCCACACACCAAGTACACACTAGGGCCAATTTAGAATCGCCAATCCACCTAATCTTCATGTCTTTGGACTGTGGGAGAAAACCCACACAGACACGGGGAGAACAAGCAAACTCCACGCAGGGAGGACCCGGGAAGCGAACCCAGGTCTCCTTACTGCGAGGCAGCAGCGCTACCCACTGCGCCACTTTTTAAGGATTCAGTCCCCTGAATTGATCCTTTTCTTCCTTATATGGCAGCCCAACAGAAATGAGATGTGAAACGAGCCAACAGATGACCAATTTAATTGGGGCTTCAAACTCCAACCAGTTTCTAATTCTTGCTGTTAATTAAACCCGTCATTTAATTCCATGACTTGTTGCTGCTTTCATTCTGCCACAGCAGACATTTCCAAAACTGTTGATTTTCTGTTTTACCGAGACCTTCACCTTTCTTTATTTTCAGCTACTGTGTGATGGGCACAGGTGAGCTGGTCAGGTGGCGGCTCATTTTGTGTCTCATTATTGTTTGGCTGCTAATTAAGGAAAAAGTGACAACTAAGGGGTCTGAGTCATCTCAACTAAAACTAAGGCAAAAGTAGTTAATTAGCAGCAAAAACTAATCACAAATTAAGGAGATGGTTAGAATGAGAACCTGCAGCCACTGCGGCCCTCCAAGACCAGAGTTCGACACCCCTGTTCGACACCAAGGGTCCCCAACTCCAGTCCTGAAGGACCACTGTGGCTGCAGATTTTCATTCTAACCCTTTTCTTAATGAGTGAACTGTTTTTGCTCCTAATTAACTTCTTTTGAATTCATTTTATTTGACTTGTTCTTGATGATCAGACCCCTGAATTGTTTCTTTTTCCTTAATTAGCAGCCAAACAATAATAAGATACAAGATGAGCCAAAACAACTGGTGTCCATCATACAATATCTGAAAATAAAGAAAGATGAAGGTCTCTGGAATCTCAATCTGCTCAGGTCCCCAAAACATTTTAACAGTGCTCTTAGAAAAGAGAAAATCAATAATTTAGGAAATGTCTGCTAATGCACCACGAGAGCAGCAACAAGCCACAGAATTAAAGAACGAGTTTAATTAACGACAAGAATCGGCACCTCATTCAGCAGCTGGTTGGAGTGAAATTGGTTGGAGTTTGAGGTCCTGACTTAGTTGGTCTTCTGATGGCTCCCTCATTTCACATTTTATTTCTGTTTGGGTGCCATTTAAGGAAAGAAATGAAGAAATTCAGGGGAGCAAATCTTAAAGAAGCAAGTCAATTAAAATAAATTCACAAGAAGTTAATTGGCGGCACAAACAGGGCACTCGTTAAGAAAAAGAGTGAGAATGAAAACCTGCAGCCACGGTGGTCCTCCAGGACTGGACTTGGCGACCCCTGCTCTACACCATGGATTAGAACAAACAACACTAGGTCATTCAGCACTTACCAGGCATATAGATAAGGAAAAAGAGACAGAGGAGGGGAGTTAAGTGCACAACTTTGCTTATTGCTACAAAGAGAATTGTCTGCAGCTTAAAATCAGTAAAACCAAGGAACCAGTTATTGACTTTCACACACCGAAGAGACTCCATGTCTGGTCCTTATTCAAGGAGTGGATGTAGTGGTGGTCTACAGTAGTGACAGGTTGGACTGGTCTCAGAACACAGAGGGACTAGAGAGGAAAGGGCAGAATAGGTTCTTCATCCTTAGGAGACTGAGCTCCTTTAAGGTGAGAAGTGACAAATCTGTGACAAAATCTGTGATGACCAGTGTGGTGTGCTGGGCTGGAGACATCACCTCAAGTGAGGACCACTGAATCAGCAGACTCATTAAAAGGACAGGCTCAGTTATAGGACACACTCTGGACCCCTGGAGGTTGTAGAGGAGTCGAGGATTAAAGGAAAACTGAGTGCCATTATGAACAACGCTGCACACCCCCTCTGTGACACAACAGCACTGGGGACTTTCAGCCATTGAATTACTCAGCAGAAGTGCATCAAGAAACACGACGGGAGGCTCATTGAGACCAACAACAACATGTCTGTATGGCACCTCACCGGGACTGGGACTGCCAAGTCACAACTCTTCTTTCTTTTTAATTTTCTTCCTTTTCAGTCATTCTGGTGTGTGTTCAGGCCATAGTGTGTGTGAATATTTATTTATTTATTTACTTATTTAAAGAGTTTCTGTAAAAAGACAAAATTTACCCTGTGGACAAATAAAGTTCTATCTATCTATCTATCTATCTATCTATCTATCTATCTATCTATCTATCTATCTATCTATCTATCTATCTATCTATCTATCTATCTATCTATCTATCTATCTATCTATCTACAGTGCATCCGGAAAGTATTCACAGCGCATCACTTTTTCCACATTTTGTTATGTTACAGCCTTATTCCAAAATGGATTAAATTCATTTTTTTCCTCAGAATTCTACACACAACACCCCATAATGACAACGTGAAAAAAGTTTACTTGAGATTTTTGCAAATTAATTAAAAATAAAAACATTCAGAAAGCACATGTACGTAAGTATTCACAGCCTTTGCCATGAAGCTCAAAACTGAGCTCAGGTGCCTCCTGTTTCCCCTGATCATCCTTGAGATGTTTCTGCAGCTTCGTTGGAGTCCACCTGTGGTAAATTCAGTTGACTGGACATGATTTGGAAAGGCACACACCTGTCTATAGAAGGTCCCACAGTTGACAGTTCATGTCAGAGCACAAACCAAGCATGAAGTCAAAGGAATTGTCTGTAGACCTCCAAGACAGGATTGTCTCGAGGCACAAATCTGGGGAAGGTTACAGAAAAATGTCTGCTGCTTTGAAGGTCCCAATGAGCACAGTGGCCTCCATCATCTGTAAGTGGAAGAAGTTTGAAACCACCAGGACTCTTCCTAGAGCTGGCCGGCCATCTAAACTGACCGATTGGGGCAGAAGGGCCTTAGTCAGGGAGGTGACCAAGAACCCGATGGTCACTCTGTCAGAGCTCCAGAGGTCCTCTTTGGAGAGAGGAGAACCTTCCAGAAGGACAACCAATAGCAATCCAGTAGCAATCCACCAATCAGGCCTGTATGGTAGAGTGGCCAGACGGAAGCCACTCCTTAGTAAAAGGCACATGGCAGCCCACCTGGAGTTTGTCAAAAGGCACCTGAAGGACTCTCAGACCATGAGAAAGAAAATTCTCTGGTCTGATGAGACAAAGATTGAGCTCTTTGGTGTGAATGCCAGGTACCACGTTTGGAGGAAACCGGGCACCGCTCATCACCAGGCCAATAGCATCTCTACAGTGAAGCATGGTGGTGACAGCATCATGCTGTGGGATGTTATTCAGCGGCAGGGACTGGGAGACTAGTCAGGATAAAGGGAAAGATGACTGCAGCAATGTACAGAGACATCCTGGATGAAAACCTGCTCCAGAGCGCTCTTGAACTCAGACTGGGGCGACGGTTCATCTTTCAGCAGGACAACGACCCTAAGCACACAGCCAAGATATCAAAGGAGTGGCTTCAGGACAACTCTGTGAATGTCCCTGAGTGGCCCAGCCAGAGCCCATACTTGAATCCGATTGAACATCTCTGGAGAGATCTTAAAATGGCTGTGCACCGACGCTTCCCATCCAACCTGATGGAGCTTGAGAGGTGCTGCAAAGAGGAATGGGCCAAACTGGCCAAGGATAGGTGTGCCAAGCTTGTGGCATCATATTCAACAAGACTTGAGGCTGGAATTGCTGCCAAAGGTGCATCGACAAAGTATTGAGCAAAGGCTGTGAATACTTATGGACATGGGATTTCTCAGTGTTTTTATTTTTAATAAATTTGCAAAAATCTCAAGTAAACTTTTTTCACGTTGTCATTATGGGGTGTTGTGTGTAGAATTCTGAGGAAAAAAATGAATTTAATCCATTTTGGAATAAGGCTGTAACAGAACAAAATGTGGAAAACGTGATGTGCTGGGAATACTTTCCAGATGCACTCTATCTATCTATCTATCTATCTATCTATCTATCTATCTATCTATCTATCTATCTATCTATCTATCTATCTATCTATCTATCTATCTATCTATCTATCTATCTATCTATCTATCTATCTATCTATCTATCTATCTATCTATCTATCTATCTATCAGGTAGGACACCTTCTTCTTCTTCCTCTTCTTCCTCGAGAGTGACTGTTAGTGTAATTCTTTTCTGACACACTTGATCAATGACATCCCAGATCTCCATCCAGTGGTTGTTCTCTTGTGATCTCCACGACTCTTTCAAAGCAGAATGGTGTTTAAAATGGTGGGGCTGACAGAGAGGGGCCCGAGCACACAAACTCCAGGCTGTCTTGGCTGCCCCCTCTAGTAAATGCTGACTTGAAGAGGTGAGTACTTACGTGATCAGTTATTTTGTGTTTTGTATTTGTAATTAATTCTGACCACTTTGCAGAGCTCTTTTGTCACTTTGATATTCCAGGGTCTCTTTCTGTTGATCAAAAAACAGTCAAATGAAGTCCATTGGGATTCAGAGTTGTATAAGAACAAACATTCAAAAGAGGTGAAAACTTTTTCTTGTCAGGTTTGCATGTGTGTGTGTTTGTATACACAGGATGTCCTGCCTGTGTCACCATCTTATTAACCCTCAGACTCCCCCCTTTGCCGCCTTCTATGATTTAATCCCCTTAAAGTTTTCTTCCACTCACAGATTTTTTCTTTATTATTTTTCATTTCCACCCCTAAAAGCCCCCGGGTCCGCCCGTTATGATTCATTTCCTCTCTTTTTTAAAGGTCACCTGTGCACAAATTAGCTCATGTAGCAGAACGCACCGAAGCCAAGGTTTCGTCTCCTGGGATTTTCAAATTGAGACTTTCCTTATTTCTTATTCTTAGTCTTAATGGCGCGGCTCGCAGGTTCTCTTTGTTATAATATAAATGCCTCTATGGGGGGCTCCATTTCTTCTTCACACTCGGTATGTGGGACGCTTTGGGTATACAGTGGTCCGCATTTCAAGACTCACCGTGGTGACTGTAGGCCTTCAGTTCCCAGCGTGCTCCGTGCTGAAGCTGCCATTTGTTTTCGTCTCTCCCTGTCTGTCTGCTGCAGCTCGATAATAAAACACAGCTGAGGATTCCATCTTTATAAGGGCTGAGCTTTCAAAACATGACGTGAATTGAAAATAACAAACAAAAAAACATTTTGTATAAATTTAGCATCAACTTTACTCAGATTAAGGAAGAGCAGCAGGGTGGTGGGGTCATTTTTTATCCTTTTTGAAATAACAAAATCCAACGTGTGTCCCACCTTATGTGTCAGCGGCTTGACGTGCTGGCTGAGGTCAAAAGAGAGCAGAGAGTTTAGAAATTTTCTAGAAATTTTTCAGCTGCCCTGCCTGACTCAAGTCACCTCGTCACACTTTCTGTACTTGACTCAAGTCCCCTTGTGTCACTTGCTGTGTCTGACTTTAGTCTCCTTGTGTCACTTTTTGTGCCTGACTTTAGTCACCTTGTCACACTTGCTGTGCCTGACTCAAATCCCCTTGTCACACTTGCTGTGCCTGACTTTAGTCCCCTTGTGTAACTTTTTGTGCCTGACTCAAGTCCCCTCATCACACTTTTTGCTCCTGAATCAAGTCCCCTTGTCACACTTGCTGTGCCTGACTCAAGTCACCTCGTCACACTTGCTGTGCCTGACTCAAGTCACCTCGTCACACTTGCTGTGCCTGACTCAAGTCCCCTTGTGTCACTTGCTGTGTCTGACTTTAGTCCCCTTGTGTCACTTTTTGTGTCTGACTCAAGTCCCCTTGTCACACTTGCTGTGCCCGACTCATGTCTCCTTGTCACACTTGCTGTGCCTGACTCAAGTCCCCTTGTGTCACTTGCTGTGCCTGACTTTAGTCCCCTTGTGTCACTTGCTGTGCCTGACTTTAGTCCCCTTGTGTCACTATCTGTACCTGACTCAAGTCCTCTTGTGTCACTTTCTGTGCCTGACTTTAGTCTCCTTGTCACACTTGCTGTGCCTGACTCAAGTCACCTTGTCATTTTTTCTGTACTTGACTCAAGTCCCCTTGTGTCACTTGCTGTGCCTGACTTTAGTCCCCTTGTGTCACTTGCTGTGCCTGACTTTAGTCCCCTTGTGTCACTATCTGTACCTGACTCAAGTCCTCTTGTGTCACTTTCTGTGCCTGACTTTAGTCTCCTTGTCACACTTGCTGTGCCTGACTCAAGTCACCTTGTCATTTTTTCTGTACTTGACTCAAATCCCCTTGTCACACTTGCTGTGCCTGACTTTAGTCTCCTTGTCACACTTGCTGTGCCTGACTCAAGTCACCTTGTCATTTTTTCTGTACTTGACTCAAGTCCCCTTGTGTCACTTGCTGTGCCTGACTTTAGTCTCCTTGTCACACTTGCTGTGCCTGACTCAAGTCACCTTGTCATTTTTTCTGTACTTGACTCAAGTCCCCTTGTGTCACTTGCTGTGCCTGACTTTAGTCCCCTTGTGTCACTTGCTGTACCTGACTCAAATCCCCTTGTCACACTTGCTGTGCCTGACTTTAGTCCCCTTGTGTAACTTTTTGGGCCTGACTCAAGTCCCCTCATCACACTTTTTGCGCCTGAATCAAGTCCCCTCATCACACTTTCTGTGTCTCACTCATGTCCTCTTGTGTCATTTTCTGTGTTTGGCTCACGTCCCCTCATCTCATTTGCCATTCCCAGCTCCATTTCACCCTTTCCCATAGCAGATGGGTACATTTTTTGGACTTTATCGATGGGGTTTGGAATCCACCCCTTAACAAAGGGGACTCTGCTAAATCTCATCTAGGATTCCTTCCCGGGCTATGGTTCAAATTCTTGTTTTATGTCTATTTTGTCCAAACTTTGATGATGTTAATATTGCTTGTTTTAGTTATTTTCATTTTATTTCACGTTGTCTGGGTATCTAAGCCTTTGTTAAGTGCCTTGTGTTTTGTGGGTGGTTACCCAAGAGGGAGGTGGAAATGGGCCCACCCACCCCATGGGCCCACCCATTGACCGGCACACCAGGGACTACCTGAGCCCTGTAATGGTGAGGGCATGAAGGGGGGCATGAAGAAGTTGAAGGAATGAGTAGACAAGTGTATCGATCAAGGAGGAATGTATTTTGAAAAATAAAAGATAAAATCATGTCCATATAGGAAGTTATCTGTGTTTTGTAACAGTCGTCTAAAAACGTTTGGGTCTCATCTTGTAATAACTAAAGATTCCACGTCATTCCCGTCACCTGTCCGTGCTGCTTTTAATGTCGGGCTGATCCGTGTATGTTACTGTACACATTTATTACACTTTGAGGCCATTGAGAATATTTAAAGACACAACACTAGATGGCAGTGCTGCACCACGTTTGCCAGCGTGACGATTTCTTCTTATTTTCTCCTCATTTATTTTTTCCCCCTGAATTATGGCATTCCCTTGATTAGTGACTGTGATTTAATGTGAACAAGAAGAATAAAGAAAATATTTAACTCTGAATCTATATACATATTATTTAGCATGCATTCTGTTGGTAAAGGTTTAATTGACTAAAAGCAAGTGCGGAAAACATCTTTTTCTCAAAGACAAACAAAAGCACTTCTGTTGCAAAAGGAGAAATAAGCAAATGCACGGCTGACGAAACGCACACACATCCGGCGGCCATGCCCTCGGCGGACATCCTCAGCGCAGTCCACTGACCCAGATGATACGTCAGCTCTGCACATGTGGAGTCCTTGCTGAAGGGAAGAAGAACACATTTACTTGCAGTCCTTCACTGAATCTCGAGGCGAGTGCGCACGTGTGACAAGTCATCACTAAAATCAAAAGCAGGGGTCCCCAACACCGGTTCCTGTCGGGCCCCAGTGGCTGCAGGTTTTCATTTGAACCCTGCTCTTAATTAGTCACCTGTTTCATTTGGCTAATTAACTTCTTTTGAATTCATTTTGAGTGATTCATGATTCCCAGCGTGGAGTTTGCATGTTCTCCCCGTGTCTGCGTGGGTTTCCTCCCACAGTCTAAAGACATGCAGGTTAGGTGCATTGGCGATTCTAAATTGTCCCGTGTGTGTGCTTGGTGTGTGTGTGTGTGTGTGCCCTGCTCTGGGGTTTGTTTCCTGCCTTTGCGCCCTGTGTTGGCTGGGATTGGCTCCAGTAGACCCCCGTGACCCTGTAGTTAGGATATAGCAGCTTGGATAATGGATGGATGGATGATTCATGATTCCAAGAATTAATAAAATAACAGTGGGAGGTCAAGCTTTTAGTTACAGGGAGCCCCTAAACTGTGGAGTGGTCTGCCTGCTACTATAAGAGATCCCCCTTCAGTTTCAGCTTTCAAATCCCAGCTGAAGACTCACAACTTCAGTTTAGCACACCCTGACTAGAGCTGCTGATTAACTGTGCAGACTGCATCTCTGTTGTTGGTCATTAGCACTAAAACATAAGTAACATGAGAGTTAGAATTTGCTACTCACCCTCACCTGTTCTGTTTCTCTTCTTGGTACTCAAATGTGCCACTTGGTGCCACGGCCCACCTGCCAAGTTGTTCTGCCTGCCTAAGGTAAAGTCATCTCTGATGGAGGATCGCAGGAATCATCAGGTAGAGGGGTCCTTTTATCAGATTGGCTGACTCAGCTGTGGAATGGCTAATAGGGGGAGGCAGCTTGATGGCCGAGGTCTCCAGGACTCTGAACAAATTCAAATCGTATTATGGGATATCATCTACTGTTGAATTCTGATCCATACTTGTACATTTTTTATTTTTTCTATTGTATTAAGGATTTGTTCTGTTCTGTGTATTGTGATGTATTGACCCCCTTCTTTTTGACACCCACTCCACACCCAACTGGATAGGGGTCTCTCTCTCTCTGAACTGCCTTTCTCAAAGTTTCTTCCATTTTTTCAACTGCTAGGGTTTCCTGTCTTCTTACAGAGTCAAATCTGAGGGGATGTCAAGAGGCACGGCCTGTTAAAGCCCATTGCGGCACTTCTTGTGTGATTTTGGGCTATAGAAAAATAAATTGTATTGTATTGTATTTTAGTTGACTTGTTATTTTTTAAGATTGTGGTGGGCTGGCGCCCTGCCCAGGGTTTGTTTCCTGCCTTGTGCCCAGTGTTGGCTGCGATTGGCTGCAGCAGAACCCCGTGACCCTGTAGTTAGGACATAGCGGGTTGGATAATAGATGGATGGATGATTCATGATTCCAAGAATTGATAAAATAACAGTGGGACGTCGAGCTTTTAGTTACATGGGACCCCTAAACTGTGGAGTGGTCTGCCTGCTACTATAAGAGATGCCCCTTCTGTTTCAGCTTTCAAATCCCAGCTGAAGACTCACAACTTCAGTTTAGCACACCCTGACTAGAGCTGCTGATTAACTGTACAGACTGCATCTCTGTTGTTAGGCATTAGCACTAAAACATAAGTAACATGAGAGTTAGAATTGGATACTAACCCTCACCTATTCTGTTTCTCTTCTTGGTACTCAAATGTGCCACTTGGTGCCACGGCCCACCTGCCATGTTGTTCTGCCTGCCTAAGGTAAAGTCATCTCTGATGGAGGATCACAGGAATCATCAGGTAGAGGAGTCCTTTCATCAGATTGGCTGGTCCAGTGCTGACTCAGCTGTGGAATGGCCAATAGGGGGAGGCAGCTTGATGGTCTCCAGGACTCTGAACAAATCCAAATTGCATTATGGGATATCATCTACTGTTAGATTCTGCTCCGTATTTGTAAATTTTTTATTTTTTATTCTGTATTGAGGATTTGTTCTGTTCTGTGTATTGTATTGTATTGTTTTGACCCCCCTGCGGTGGGTTGGCACCCTGCCTGGGATTGGTTCTTGCCTTGTGCCCTGTGTTGGCTGGGATAGGCTCCAGCAGACCCCCATGACCCTGTGTTCGGATTCAGCGGGTTGGTAAATGGATGGATGGATGTTTTGACCCCCTTTCTTTTTGACACCCACTGCACGCCCAACCTACCTGGAATGGGGTCTCTCTTTGAACTGCCTTTCCCAAGGTTTCTTCCATTTTTTCCCTACTAGGTTTTTTTTGGGGAGTTTTTTGTACTGTATTAAGGATTTGTTCCCGTTCTGTGTATTGTGTTGTATTGACCCCCTTCTTTTTGACACCCACTCATCGCCCAACTGGATAGGGGTCTCTCTCTCTCTCTGAACTGCCTTTCTCAAAGTTTCTTCCATTTTTTCAACTGCTAGGGTTTCTTGTCTTCTTAGAGAGTCAAGGCTGGGGGGCTGTCAAGCCCATTGTGGCACGTCTTGTGTGATTTTGGGCTATGTGAATTTCCCCCTGGGATTAATAAAGTATCTATCTATCTATCTATCTATCTATCTATCTATCTATCTATCTATCTATCTATCTATCTATCTATCTATCTATCTATCTATCTATCTATCTATCTATCTATCTATCTATCTATCTATCTATACAAAAATAAATTGTATTGTATTGTATTGTATTTTAGATAACTTGTTTTTTTTAAGATTTGCTCCCCTGAATGTCTTCATCGTCCCTCTGCATTCCTTCATTTCTTTCCTTAAATGGCACACAAACAGAAATGAAATGTGAAGTGAGGGCCTCAAACTCAACCAATTTCATTCCAACCAGTTGCTTAATCAACTGTTGATTCTTGTTGTTAATTAAACCCGTTCTTTAATTCCATGGCTTGTTGCTGCTCTTGAGGTGCATTAACAGACATTTCCAAAATTCTTGATTGTCTCTTTTCTAAGAGCAAATCAACATTCCTGAGACCTCCACCTTTCTCTATTTTCAGATATTGTATGATGGACACCAGTTGTTTTGGCTCATTTTGTACTGAAGACATTGATATCTCAATGATGGGTGTGTGTCTGTCTGTGTCTGTGTGTGTCACTGGGGTGAAGTGTGTTGAAAATGGTTTGGGTGATTTTAAATGATTTTTGTGGATGGATGTTCCTTGCGATTGAAAAATGGAGCACCCTCAACCAGTTACGCAGTGGTCCAAGGGGACCGCCTGCTGGAAGCAAATCGAATTTCATCAAGCTTAAGTGCACAGGCAGCTGAACTCGTGGCACTCACTCGAGCATGTCAGCTGTCCGAAGGGAAGATCGTAACAATTTATACAGATTCCAGGTATGCTTTTGGAGTCTGCCATGATCATGGAGCATAATGGAAACTAAGGGGATTTAAGACCAGTACTGGCAAACCCATCCAACATCAGAAATTGATCGAATCCCTTTTAGAAGCCATACCAAACCATCGAAGCTAGCGATTGTGAAAATAATAGCTCACACAGGAAAACAGGATCCTGTTAGCAAAGGAAATGAATTAGCTGACCACTTTGCTAAAGAGGCTGCATATAATAACACACCAATTTCTTTATTCCAACAGAGAAATGACCAGGACCCTGATAATCAAATTATTTCTTTACAGAATGCAGCCACGGATATCGAAAGGAGAAAATGGTCCAAAGAAGGGTCCCTCTCTGATGGAGTCTGGACTCATAAACACACTAACAAACCTTTTCTCCCAAAAGCCTCTTTCCCCAGGAATGGCAAAAAATCGCCCATGGCCTCGATCACGCAGGAAGAGATGCCATGGTTCGAGATGTTGAAAAACATTGGAAGCTATAGGTTTCTTTACATATGCAGAGCAATTTTGCAGATGCTGTGCAATATGTCAAAAGTTTAATGTGGGAAAAGGTACCCAGGTAAGTCCCGCCGTTACCCCTAATCTAATGGGTCCGTTTGAACACCTCCAAATGGATTTCATTGAACTAACCCCGTCTAAAGGGTACCGATATTGTCTTGTGATTGTCGATGTGTTCTCCCGATGAATAGAGGCTTTCCCTTCAAAACACAGCGAAAGTTACAAACAGATAATGGCACTCATTTTGTGAACTCCATTATAAATGAATTAACCACCTGGCTATTGTGAATACCATCCCCAAAGCAGAGGCATCGTAGAACGATGCAATGGCACTTTAAAAGCTAAACTCGCAAAAAATTTGTGAACAAACTAATTTATCATGGCCGGATGCACTACCCTTAGCTTTAATGGGACTAAGGGGACGGACACACCGACAACTGGGACTATCGCCGTTTGAGATTCTGACCGGACGTCCCATGCCCGTTGGCATGGTTGTAATGTGAATTTACATACTGTGGACAATGATCTTCTCTCTAGTCTTGCAGGTTTGCGAACCTCGTTGAAGGAAATCCACCAGCAGGTTAATCAAGCCTGGAGGACCAGCCCCCTTTCCAAGGATTTACCAATTTCCTTTGGGCACCTGGATCCTGGTTCGAGATACTCGGAGGAAACACTGGCATCAGCCTAGGTGGAGAGGATCATTCCAAATTCTTCTATCCACACCACACGCCGTGAAAGTTGAGGGACTGCCTGCCTGGATTCACGCCTCACATTGCAAGAGATGGCACCCTTGATTGCTGTGCTAATATGTTTTTCTTTTCCCTTGTCTACTGCCCTGGTCACCTTGACTTTCCCGTTGGGAATTACCACATCAGTGCAGTTTGATTTCTGCTCTATTATCAACTGTGGGACTGGTCGACAAGCCCAGTGGACCGGATCTGACAAATACGTGTGTATGAGGGGAAGTGACTGCGACAACTGGCAATGGGTTTTTGCTAACACTGAAACTGAGGACTGGGGTTATCAACCTTTTGAGGCCCAAAAATACGGTTTGAAAAATCGGTTTTCTATCATAAAAGGACATGCCTCTCATGAATGTGCTGACAACCATTGTAACCCCTTGATCATTACTTTGAAGAACCCCTCTTTACATGACTCAGGTATTTATGTATTAGGGGCATATGTATCTGGAACAGACCCTTTAGGGAGATTTCTAATTAAGATTGACGATCCTGTTACTAACACCCCTCATTCTCTGGCACACACACCCATCTCCCCAACTTTTGGTTCAGATTTTTTCTCCTGTTAAGATTATGAATATTTCCACCCTTTCATCCACTTTTTCAGTAGAAACTGGTTATGGGGATCAGAATAGATGGTTGCAGTGGGTTCTCTATTCAGCTAAGCAAGTTAATCGTTCTCATTGTTATGCGTGCGCTGCAGCTCGTCCCCATTTAGCTACAGTCCCTTTCCCATTATCTAACATTTCTGACCCCGTGGGGTTGCCCTGCCTTCTGTACTTATTCACTACTTCCAAGAAACCCCTCTCTAGTTCAAAGTGTTCTAATCTATCTATTCTTTTTCCCCCCACCCGTCACATGGATACCCCTATGTTTCAAACTCACGAAGGAAATTATACATGTTTCAAATCTTATGGAACGACATGGGTAGGAGAATTACCATTTTCTTTCTGTTCTCAAACTTTTCAGGTTAACTTTTCTCTGAACACCGTTCTGTCTTCCTTTCTTCTCTCCCAAACCACTCCTAGATCAGACATTTGGTGGATGTGTCGTAGGTCCAAATTATTTGCCACCCTTCCCCCTAACTGGTCTGGTACCTGTGCTCCAATCCAATTAGTTATGCCTTTTAGACTTCTATCCTTACCTCCCTCTCACTCCCCATATTATTCCACACCTCCTTTTTATTTCCGACATACCCGCTCCCTTTTCCATACGCCTACTGATATCTCCTTACATGGCCCTGGAGTATACATAGATGCTATTGGAGTCCCTAGGGGTGTCCCAGACAGATTTAAAGCTAGGGATCAAGTCGCAGCTGGTTTTGAATCTATCATACCCCAAATTACTATTAATAAGAATGTAGACTGGATTAATTATCTTTATTATAACCAGCAACGTTTCCTTAACTTCACCAAAGACGCTATTGAAGGCATACATGAACAGCTTGATCGTACTTCTCTGATGACTTGGCAAAATCGTCTAGCCCTGGACATGTTACTTGCGGAAAAGGGAGGTGTCTGTGCTATGTTTGGTGATGCTTGTTGTACATATATTCCAAATAATACCGCGCCAGATGGATCAATAACTCGTGCATTGGCAGGCCTCACTGCTCTCTCTAAAGAACTTTCCACTAATTCTGGCATTACAAATCCTTGGGATCAGTGGTTTACATCCTCCTTCGGATCCTGGGGACAATGGATAAGATCTGTTTTCATTTCTTTGGTTGTGACATTTTGTCTCCTCCTCCTGGTTGGTTGTTGTATTATCCCTTTGTTTCGCTATATAATATCTAAGTACTTTACCGCCTCTATGGAAAGGGCATATATGCTACATGAGGAGCGCATGTCTCGTATAGCTTCTTCCACTTCCTATTCCCCTTCCCCTTCATCAACCATTTCAAGATAGAATTATATAGGCCCACGTCATTTTGTTCAAAAAGGGAGGAGTGTGAAAACATAAAAAGATGTAATTGAACAAAATGTATGTGTGTATAGAAAATAGGACAGAGTGATGAAACTTGTTTGTGTTTGGCGTGCGTGACAAAAAGCATGTATACTTTCTGGAAGTTTCTTTTGATGATGTGTGTGACAAGAAAATATACCTTTAGGGTAATGACTTTACAAAAATTGGAAAAGTACAATGAGTCAGGATGCTATTTTTTGCTTACATGGTCAACGATCAGGAGATTAGAAAGGTATAAAAGAACAAGGACATCTGCGCTCGAGGCAGATGAAGCGCGGTGTCCTAGGACTGTGTTTCTCTGACATTTTACCCTTGCCTGGTATGTATTAATAAAAGGTTTTGACTAATTTTAATTTTCTTCTCTGTCTTCAGTCACAAAAAGTGTCCACACTATCTATCTATCTATCTATCTATCTATCTATCTATCTATCTATCTATCTATCTATCTATCTATCTATCTATCTATCTATCTATCTATCTATCTATCTATCTATCTATCATATAGTGCCTTTCATATTCTATCTATCATATAGTGCCTTTCATATTCTATCTATCTATCATATAGTGCTTTTCATTATCTATCTATCTATCTATCTATCTATCTATCTATCTATCTATCTATCTATCTATCTATCTATCTATCTATCTATCTATCTATCTATCTATCTATCATATAGTGCCTTTCATATTCTATCTATCATATAGTGCCTTTCATATTCTATCTATCTATCATATAGTGCTTTTCATTATCTATCTATCTATCTATCTATCTATCTATCTATCTATCTATCTATCTATCTATCTATCTATCTATCTATCTATCTATCTATCTATCTATCTATCTATCTATCTAGACAACGTATTTGCATCCTACAAACAATTTCATTCCAAACTGAACTTTCCAGCAACACATTTCTTTCACTACCTTCAAATTATAACCTTTGTTAAACAGAACCTGCCCGATTGTCCTCACCTCCCGCCTCTCTCTATGCCAGAAAAAATTTTAATCAGTCTCGGGGACTC
Organism: Erpetoichthys calabaricus; assembly: GCF_900747795.2. Classification (NCBI taxonomy): domain Eukaryota; kingdom Metazoa; phylum Chordata; class Cladistia; order Polypteriformes; family Polypteridae; genus Erpetoichthys; species Erpetoichthys calabaricus. Next base: position 211,715,470 of record NC_041399.2, on the reverse strand, counting down.
AGACAGCATTTCTATAATATATAAAACCATTTTACAGTCCCTGCCTTTCAAAGATCCAAGAGGACAGTGGGATAAGGATCTCTCAGTCAATATCTCAGAAAAGGAGTGAAAGGCAGCCATGCAGAGAATTCACTTGAGCTCCATATGTGCAAAGCATACAATTAGTCAACTCAAAATTATCTATCAAGCACGTCTGTCAGTCAGTCAGTCATTGTCCAACCTGCTATATCCTAACACAGGGTCACGGGGGTCTGCTGGAGCCAATCCCAGCCAGCACAGGGCGCAAGGCAGGAACAAACCCCGGGCAGAGTGCCAGGGCACAAACACCCACACAGACACACACACACCAGGGACAATTTAGAATCGCCAATCCACCTAACTTGCATGTCTTTGGACTGTGGGAGGAAACCCACGCAGACACGGGGAGAACATGCAAACTCCACGCAGGGAGGACCCAGGAAGTGAACCCAGGTCTCCACTGCACCACCATGCCACCTTATCGAGTGCATCTCTCTCTCGTTTAAAATTGTCCTAAATGTTTCCAACCTGCAAACGTTGCAATTGAGCTCCAGCCTCACTGAGCCACATGTTTTGGCCAGCGTGCACCAAATTAACATCATTCTGGACCAAAATCTTTAAATGTCTATCAGACAGCCTTGGGATCATAATCCCTCCTAACCCACTAACAGCTGTGTCTGGTGGGCTCACAGATGGGGGCTTAAAGTGGAGAAGGACAAACCAACTAGAATTACCTTTACTTCACTATTGGCAGGTAGACTTATCTCACTCAACTGGAAGAATCCTAACCCACCTCTCTTAGGTCGGTGGGTCACTGATGTTTTATATTATTTGAAATTGGAAATAATCAAATTCTCACTGAGAAGATCTGTGCAGAAAACCTGGCCGGATCTAATCAATAATATTTTAGAATAAGCTTTGAAAGCACTGAGGAAGCAGATTCTCTCCCCATTTCTTTTTCATCTCCATTTATCTTTATTCACTCATTAATTCATCTACTTACTTATTTTTTTTTTACTAGTGTCACACATGCATGAGTTGGGGGCAGCCAAAGGACCTGACGTGTCTCGTGAACCCGCAAGACAGGGGGAAAAAGCCAGTGCACCAACACATCTCTCTGCTCTCTCACAGGACTGATGACCCGCAAGTGGCAGGTGTGAAGATGTTCTGTCCCCTCATTGGTCTGTTTGGAATTGGCTTGTATCAGAAGCTTATAAGTACCACAGCTCCCTATTGGCTGGAGGGGTTGAACAGAAAACCCATAAATCTGCTTGCTTTACCTCACCCTCTCTCTCTCTCTCTCTCTCTCTCTCTCACCAAAATGATGAAAGACCATCACACACACCATGAACTGAGAAGTTCAGGACTGCAGAGCTCTGCAATGGGTGGTGAACACAGCACAGCAGATCACAGGCACACAGCTCCCTGCGATCCATGACATTCACGCTACACGCTACATTTGCCAACTCATACTGTGGGTATCCTAAGGTGTTCCCACACAGTCTAGGAGATCTAAATCCTTCCAGCAAGCCCCCGGGGGTCTCCTCCCAGCTGGTTGTGCCCATAAAATTTCGACAGGGAGGCCTACATATCAAATACCGAACTATGTAAGTTGTGGAGAGGTCAGCAGGTCTACTCCGAGCCTCTCCCGGATGTCTGCGCTCGCGTCACCCTATTGCTAAGCCAGAGCCTAGCCACCGTCATTTCAGCCGCTTGTGCCTGCCTTCTTGTTTTTGTGGTCATTACCCAAAGCTCGTGATTATAGGTGAAGGTGAAGACATAGGTGCAGTGGAAAAATCAAGAGCTTCAACATTCTGATTCAGCTCCTTCTGCACCACTAGGGATTGGTAGAGTGACCACCTAACTGTTCTCACTGCCTCAATCTGTCTGTCCGTCTCACCATTCCGTTTACCCCCTTACTCGTGAACAAGACCCCCGAAGAAGAAATAGAAGAAGAAAGGAGCTTAGACATTTGTCTGTAGTTAGAGATGCCAAAGGTACAGTTGTAAGACCTGTGGAAAGAGCTTCATCTACGTGAATCAGTTCTTCAGATGAAGAAGAAGAAATGAAAGAAGAAGAACAAGAAGAAGAATATGAAGAAGAAATAGAAGAAGAAAGGAGCTTTTATATTTGTCTGTGGTTAATGTCCATGGTAAAGTTATAAAACCTGGGGAAAGAGCTTCATTTACGTGAATCAGTTCTTTAGATGAAGAAGAAGATGAAGAAGAAATAGAAGAAGAAAGGAGCTTTTATATTTGTCTGTAGTTAGAGATGTCCAAGGTAAAGTTGTAAGGCCTGGGGAAAAAACTTCATCTACGTGAATCAGTTCTTTAGATGAAGAAGAAGAAATAGAAGAAGAAGATGATGATGAAGAAGAAGAAAAAGATATAGAAGAAGAAATAGAAGAAGAAAGGAACTTATATTTGTCTGTGGTTAATGTCCATGGTAAAGTTAAAAAAACCTGGGCAAAGAGCTTCATCTACGTGAATCAGTTCTTTAGAAGAAATAAAAGAAGAAGATGAAGAAGAAATAGAAGAAGAAAGGAGCTTATATATTTGTATGTAGTTAGAGATGTCCAAGGTAAAGTTGTAAGACCTGGGGAAAGAGCTTCATCTACGTGAATCAGTTCTTTAGATGAAGAAGAAGAAATAGAAGAAGAAGATGATGATGAAGAAGAAAAAGATATAGAAGATGAAAAAGAAATAGAAGAAGAAGAAATAGAAGGAGATAGGAACTTATATTTGTCTGTGGTTAATGTCCATGGTAAAGTTATAAAACCTGGGGAAAGAGCTTCATCTACGTGAATCAGTTCTTTAGATGAAGAAGAAATAAAAGAAGAAGATGAAGAAGAAATAGAAGAAGAAAGGAGCTTATATATTTGTATGTAGTTAGAGATGTCCAAGGTAAAGTTGTAAGGCCTGGGGAAAGAACTTCATCTACGTGAATCAGTTCTTTAGATGAAGAAGAAGAAATAGAAGAAGAAGATGATGATGAAGAAGAAAAAGATATAGAAGATGAAAAAGAAATAGAAGAAGAAGAAATAGAAGAAGATAGGAACTTATATTTGTCTGTGGTTAATGTCAATGGTAAAGTTATAAAACCTGGGGAAAGAGCTTCATCTACGTGAATCAGTTCTTTAGATGAAGAAGAAGAAATAGAAGAAGAAGATGATGATGAAGAAGAAAAAGATATAGAAGATGAAAAAGAAATAGAAGAAGAAGAAATAGAAGAAGATAGGAACTTATATTTGTCTGTGGTTAATGTCCATGGTAAAGTTATAAAACCTGGGGAAAGAGCTTCATCTACGTGAATCAGTTCTTTAGATGAAGAAGAAGAAATAAAAGAAGAAGATGAAGAAGAAATAGAAGAAGAAAGGAGCTTATATATTTGTATGTAGTTAGAGATGTCCAAGGTAAAGTTGTAAGGCCTGGGGAAAGAACTTCATCTACGTGAATCAGTTCTTTAGATGAAGAAGAAAAAACAGAAGAAGAAGAAGATGATGACGAAGAAGAAGAAAAAGATATAGAAGAAGAAAAAAACAGAAGAAGAAGAAATAGAAGAAGAAAGGAGCTTATATTTGTCTGTGGTAAAGTTGTAAGACCAGGGGAAAGAGCTTCATCTACGTGAATCAGTTCTGTAGATGATGAAGAAGAAATAAAAGAAGAAGACAAAGAAATAGAAGTAGAAGATGAGAAAAAACAGAAGAAAAAGAAGACAAAGAAGAAGAAGAAATCGAAGAAGAAACGAGCTTACATATGTCTGTAGTTAGAGATGTCCATGGTAAAGTTGTAAGACCTGGTGAAAGAGCTTCATCTACTTGAGTGAGTTCTTTAGATGAAGAAGCTCTGTATGAAAACACAAGATTTAAGATTTCCCTCAGCTATCTGTCCAAACTACATAAAGGAAGTAACATAAAACAAGATTATTTTTGGGTGACATGTTTCTTTAATCCAACCCAGAGTTGTGGGAGGCTGAAGCCCAACCTCGGGAGTAAAGTAGAAAGCCACCCTGGGCTGGACACAGTTCCTATGATTATTCTCATTATGTTGCTACCTTGTGCTTTTCCTTTAAATTTTCTATGAGTACAGAAGAAAAGATAATGTCATTTAAGTATAAATCGTCACTTAAAAGAGCAATCTGAATTTGTTTCAAAAAGAGACCAGCGTTTATAATCACGTCATTTTTTAAAATTTTTTTCCAATTGTCGTGCCCTTTAAAGTGACGTGCAGCCAGCTGTACTTTGAACAAACGTTTGGTTTTCGCCATAAATGCTCCCATTAACCTATGAGATATTTCCTTGAAACCCACTAACCGTTTTTGTTATCGTTTGGGATTATTGCTCTCATAAATTTGAATGCACTTTCCGTTTCTGGACCGCTGCACATTAGTGACATTTCCAGTGTTAAATTTAGCTTCCTTTTAATTGATTTCCTCTGCCATGCTTATTATAGGTTTGCTCCTGGAAAAGGAAGAACTAACACTGTGCTCAGTTAAGATTTTCAGCCTTTAATGTGTAAAGTATCCATGCACCTGTCCCTTTAGGGAGGCTGTGCGGTGTAGTGGTTAAGGCTTTGGACTTCAAACCCTGAGGTTGTGGGTTCAAATCCTGACACTGTGTGACCCTCAGCAAGTCACGTCACCCACCAATGCTCCAGTTGGAAATAAAAATACAAAATCGGCATTGATCTCCCCGAGACTTTCTCAGATATTGGGATGGATATTTGAGGAGTAAACCTCAAGACGATAATTATATTTTTATATTATGTACAGTGATATGAAAAAGTTTGGGAACTCCTTTTAATTCTTTGGATTTTTGTTTCTCATTGGCTGAGCTTTCAAAGTAGCAACTTCCTTTTAATATCTGACATGCCTTATGGACACAGTAGGATTTCAGCAGTGACATTAAGTTTCTTGGATTAACAGAAAATATGTAATATGCATCATAACAAAATTAGACAGGTGCTGAAATGTGGGCACCCCAACAGAGATATGACATCAATACTTAGTTGAGCCTCCTTTTGCACATCTAACAGCCTCTAGACACTGTCCTCCTATAGCCTCTGATGAGTGTCTGGATTCTGGATGGAGGTATTGTTGACCATTCTTCATACAAAATCTCTCCACTTCAGTTCGATTTGATGGACAGCCTGCTTCAAATCATCCCCTAGATTTTCGATGATATTCAAGTCAGGGGACTGTGATGGCCATTCCAGAACATTGTACTTCTCCCTCTGCATGAATGCCTTTGTAGATTTCCAACTGTGTTTTGGGTCATTGTCTTGTTGGAATATCCAACCCCTGTGTAACTTCAACTTTGTGATTGATGCTTGAACATTATCCTGAAGAATTTGTTGATGTTGAACATTAGAACACTCTAGACAAGAACAGGCCATTCAGCCCAACAAAGCTCGCCAGTCCTATACACTTATTTCTTCCAAAAAAACATCAAGTTGAGTTTTGAAGGTCCCCAACGTCTTACTGTCTGCCACACTACTTGGTAGCTTATTCCAAGTGTCTATCGTTCTTTGTGTAAAGAAAAACTTCCTAATGTTTGTGCGAAATTTCCCCTTAACAAGTTTCCAGCTGTGTCCCCATGTTCTTGATGAACTCATTTTAAAATAACCGTCTCGATCCACTGGACTAATTCCCTTAATAATTTTAAACACTTCAATCAGGTCACCTCTTAATCTTCTTTATCTTAAACTGTAAAGGCTCAGCTCTTTTAATCTTTCCTCATAATTCAACCCCTGTAGCCCTGAATCAGCCTAGTCGCTCTTCTCTGGACCTTTACTTGTGCTGCTATGTCCTTTTTGTAGCCTGGAGACCAAAACTGCACACAGGACTCCAGATGAGTCCTCACCAGTGTGTTATAAAGCTTGAGCAGAACCTCCTGTGACTTATAGCACCTTGATGTGTGGAGTACATAACCTGACATTCTGTTAGCCTTCTTAATGGCTTCTGAACACTGTCTGGAAGTCGATAGCTTAGAGTCCACTCCTAAATCCATCTCATAAGGTGGACTCTCGATTTTCCGACCGCCCATTGTGTATTCAGACCTAACATTTTTACTTCCTATGTGTAATACTTTACATTTACTGACATTAAATTTCATCTGCCACAAATCTGCCCAAGCTTGTATGCTATCCAAGTCCTTCTGTGATGATATAACGGATTCCAAATTATCTGCTAATCCACCTATCTTGGTATCATCTGCAAACTTCACCAGCTTGTTCCTTATATTCCTATCTAAATCATTTATATAAATTAAAAATAGCAGTAGCCTCTGCACTGCCCCCTGCTGGTCACCACTCTTAACATTGGCCAGTTCTGATGAGGTTCCTCACCCCATTACCCTCTGCTTCCTGTGTCTGAGCCAATTCTGCACCCATCTAAAAACATCACCCTGAACTGCCACTTCTTTTAATTTGATGCCCACCCTCTCATGTGGCACCTCATCAAATGCTTTCTGAAAGTCAAGATCAATAATCTCATCTGCTCCACTCTGGTTGTATCCTTTTGTTGCCTCCTCATAGAATTCCAGCATGTTAGTAAAACACAACCTCCCTCTTCTGACCCCATGCTGACTGTTCCTAATAACTCCCATCCTTGCCAGGTGTTCCTCAATCTTATCCTTAATAATTCCTTCCATTAATTTTCCTGTGATGCACGTTAAGCTTACTGGCCTATAGTTGCTTGGGTTAAATTCATCCGACCCTCGACTTTAATAAGGGCCCCAGTCCCTGAACTGGCCACACAGCCCCACAGCATGATGGAACCTCCACCAAATTTGACAGGAGGTAGCAGGTGTTTTTCTTGGAATGCGGTGTTCTTCTTCCGCCAATTAAAGCGCTTTTTGTTATGACCAAATAACTCCATTTTTGTCTCGTCAGTTCCAACAACTTTGTTCCAAAATGATAGATAGATAGATAGATAGATAGATAGATAGATAGATAGATAGATAGATAGATAGATAGATAGATAGATAGATAGATAGATAGATAGATAGATAGATAGATAGATAGATAGATAGAAGGTGCTACATGATAGATAGAAATGAATGCTTTATCCTTCATTACAAAAGTCCCATCCAAGTCCCACAAAGCCCCCTCTGAATGCTCCAGTGCCATACGTGTCCGAGTCACAAACAGGCCTCTATCAGCATATCAGTTTCACGGCTCTCTTGACAGGTGATTGTTCCTTTTATTAAATCTTTTTCAGTCAAATTATAAAGAGTGATCCTTCAAATAAGTGACAATGTGATGAGATGTCCCCAGCCACCCATTTGCTAGCTCAGTGGAGCGGTCGTGCGTGGCCACACCAGGGGGATCCTTTGATCACTGATACTTTAATATCTCGTTTTGTGGACTGTGACGTCCACTTGTATCGTCCACTCTCTTCAGTTTTCAATTACATCCCCTACTTGCTGGTCTTGTTCTTGTTAGCTGATGTCCTAGTTAGTATAAATGTCGATGTTTGGAGGGGTAACAAGCAAGTTTACATTCCAAATGAGTAAATTCCAGTGAGGTAAGATTAACCAATGTTTTAATATGTTTAAAAAATGTCAATCATGTTTGTAATTTGTAGCATTAAGAGAATGTCTTTAATGTCCTGTCTTCTTTTCATTTTTTCCATTTTTTTGTATTCAGTAGTCTATCCGTCTGTGCCTGTTGATTTATCAGTTAGCACTTTAAACACCGATGCTATTAATTTGTTTTTTGTCTTTGAACACATAATAAACAGAAGATAAAAAAGTATTCGGTTACTTTATAATTTTATATAATGTATGCTAAGTCACTCTGTCGGGTGTTTGCTTGTTTTCCCAAATCCCAAAAGCATTCAGGGAAGGTTCAGTGATGGCTGCCAGTATCCCTGGTAGGAGTGAGGGAGCCACCGAGACTTCATGCCTTGCACTTGGTGTACAAGAAGAAATAGAAAATGGTGGGATCAGCCTGTCTGTGGGTGAACATCTGCCAAAAAAATAGTTCAATAATTAATTAATTGTCAGAATTGACCGGGCTCTGTTTATGATAGTCATTTTGTTTTCCTAGTTATTTAAACAAATGTATGCATATGTCATCATTCCATAATTAGCAATTAGTAAAATGTATACTTGTGTTAAACCCGAGAACTAGCAACAGCATCCTCCGTCTGTACTCAATAAAACTGAATACAGAAAACACTGGTCTGCAAAATGAATCTCATAAAAATTGCTATAATTGTGAAAAGTTATCTTTATTTGCATTCATGAACACAATAAAATATGTTTAGGATACATAAATAGAAAGAAATGAAAGGCACTATATAATAAATAAATTATACAGTGCCTTTCATATCTATCTATCTATCTATCTATCTATCTATCTATCTATCTATCTATCTATCTATCTATCTATCTATCTATCTATCTATCATATAGTGCCTTTCATATCTATCTATCTATCTATCTATCTATCTATCTATCTATCTATCTATCTATCTATCTATCTATCTATCTATCTATCTATCTATCTATCTATCATATAGTGCTTTTCATATCTATCTATCTATCTATCTATCTATCTATCTATCTATCTATCTATCTATCTATCTATCTATCTATCTATCATATAGTGCTTTTCATTTCTATCTATCTATCTATCTATCAATCTATCTATCTATCTATCTATCTATCTATCTATCTATCTATCTATCTATCATACAGTGCCTTTCATTTCTATCTATCTATCTATCTATCTATCTATCTATCTATCTATCTATCTATCTATCTATCTATCTATCTATCTATCTATCTATCTATCTATCTATCTATCATATAGTGCCTTTCATTTCTATCTATCTATCTATCTATCTATCTATCTATCTATCTATCTATCTATCTATCTATCTATCTATCTATCTATCTATCTATCTATCATATAGTGCTTTTCATATCTATCTATCTATCTATCTATCTATCTATCTATCTATCTATCTATCTATCTATCTATCTATCTATCTATCTATCTATCTATCTATCATATAGTGCTTTTCATTTCTATCTATCTATCTATCTATCTATCTATCTATCTATCTATCTATCTATCTATCTATCTATCTATCTATCTATCTATCATATAGTGCCTTTCATATCTATCTATCTATCTATCTATCTATCTATCTATCTATCTATCTATCTATCTATCTATCTATCTATCTATCTATCTATCTATCTATCTATCATATAGTGCCTTTCATATCTATCTATCTATCTATCTATCTATCTATCTATCTATCTATCTATCTATCTATCTATCTATCTATCTATCTATCTATCTATCTATCTATCTATCTATCATATAGTGCCTTTCATATCTATCTATCTATCTATCTATCTATCTATCTATCTATCTATCTATCTATCTATCTATCTATCATATAGTGCCTTTCATATCTATCTATCTATCTATCTATCTATCTATCTATCTATCTATCTATCTATCTATCTATCTATCATATAGTGCTTTTCATTTCTATCTATCTATCTATCTATCTATCTATCTATCTATCTATCTATCTATCTATCTATCTATCTATCTATCTATCTATCATATAGTGCCTTTCATATCTATCTATCTATCTATCTATCTATCTATCTATCTATCTATCTATCTATCTATCTATCTATCTATCATATAGTGCTTTTCATTTCTATCTATCTATCTATCTATCTATCTATCTATCTATCTATCTATCTATCTATCTATCTATCTATCTATCTATCTATCTATCATACAGTGCCTTTCATTTCTATCTATCTATCTATCTATCTATCTATCTATCTATCTATCTATCTATCTATCTATCTATCTATCTATCTATCTATCTATCTATCTATCTATCATATAGTGCCTTTCATTTCTATCTATCTATCTATCTATCTATCTATCTATCTATCTATCTATCTATCTATCTATCTATCTATCTATCTATCTATCTATCTATCTATCTATCTATCATATAGTGCCTTTCATTTCTATCTATCTATCAGTAACCCCAATAGTATTTGTAGTGATGGCTGAGAATATTTTAAAACTCATCTTTTCCTCGATTCTTTCAAAACAGTGAAGAAAAGGAGTTTAAGAAATAATCGAAGCCTTTAGTGACCAGTGCTCTACAGTACCAAACGATGTGAAAAGCATCCATCAAAAACAATCTTATAATCCCTGTGTCATTTATCCAGTCATATGCTCAAAATATTCCAAACGCTTGATTTTGTTTCTAAACTATTGTTAAATGTGCACACTGGTATGTGTGAGTTATCCCAGCACATCATTAACAGGCAGTGTAAAGCCTCGTTTTGTCGCTCGACATTCCTGTCTTCATGGGCTATTTATCTGCACTGGTGATTTGCTCTTCCGCCTGCTGACACACCTCAGATATTCACAACTACGTGTACAATTCTGCCCTGAGTAATGTTTTCGCTTGCTTTAAATCTCGCCTCTGGTTGCCCGTTGCCATGTTGATGTGACATGAAGCTCCGTGTTAGCCAATGAGCACCGCTGTTACTGGCCTGGACTCCTGACCAATGAATGCTATGGGGTCAGCCCTTCATTTTAACTATTCAGCAGTGTTTGAGTGCTTTCTGTTGTCGTTCATGAGAGCATTTTGTTAAAAACCCATGCGTTTGGGACACTGTCAGTATGTGAATGGACGACTTGATCTGTGGATATTGTGACATAAGTCAAGTGACTTTTTGATTTTGTTTGCTTTTGACCCGTGTTGGTCACCATGGACACGTGTTATGTCCAAATCTTTATTCTATATGTTCTCTCTTAATAACGTGCGATTGAACATTTTCCTTGGTCATCACTCTAAGTAAATAACATATAAGAAATATCATTTTTGAGTGGAGTATTCATTTGAAGGTCAGTCAAAATGATTTTTTATTCCTTTGCTTATAACCTAATTTTATGATTGTTTCGTTTGTCAATTTAGTGGCCTTGTAAAACTTGTCATTGTCGGTATTCTCCATTGCCTTTGGTCACAACATTACATTCACTATTCTTAATTTGGCTAAAATGGATAAGGCAGGATTTTGCAATTAAACTTTTAAGTTGGAAACTTTGATTATAAAGTGTACTTTATGTTCTTTTTTTAGAAAACAAAGATGAAGATGTTTCTGTTTGTATTAGTGCTGTTTATATTCCAAGTTGGTAAGTGACCCTTATTCTTTGATGATTTTGTAGTTCTGTAGAACTTGGTGGAATTAATATCATCATCATCATCATCATCATCATCATCATCATCATCACTGTAATGTCTTTCTAAAGAGCAATTTAAACAACTGCTGTTTGGGAACCAGGATGTCCCCCTATGGAAAAATGCCACTGGAGGTTTATGGGGTACAGGCCACAAGGTGAGGGTATGCAAAAGAGTCTCAATGGGCAAAATTAAATATCTCTTATGAATCCATCCAGAGTAAAAAAAAGAAAATAATAGTCTAAAAAATGTAATTTGTAGTATAAAAAATGGGCCGATGGGTTGATGGCTGGGTAGTGACTGTCATAGTAAGAAGCAGGGGACACTGTACAAACTGAACAGGTTTCCTTCTGGTTCAGACTACATTATGTTTTCTAAAGGTAGAAGACATAACGCTCTCACGTTTGCAAGACTGTAGTGTGCATTATTGTCTTATCTCATCATGTCTTCTCACCCACTTTCCCTGGTGAGGGTCATCACGGCAGTGCCACCGGGTCAAGCAGGTCAACCCAGACTTCCCTGTCCTCAGATACAAATGGCAGCTGTCCCAGGTGTTCCCCGAGAGACATAATCCTTCCAGGATGTCTTAGGCCTGTCACTGGATCCCAAACACCACCAATTGTGACATGCCTGGAGGACCTCCTTAGTAGATGCCCAAACCACCTCATCAACTGGCTCTTCTCAATTTCGAGGAGCTGCCACTCCACTCTGAGTCTCTCACAAGTGACCGAGCTTCTTACCCTGTCATGGAGTGTCATTCCAGCCGTCTAATGAAGAAACATCGTTTCTGTCACTTGTATTCACGACCTCATCGGTTTGGTCATTAGCTCACGACCACAGCTGAGGACAAGGAATGTACATCGACAGTTTTGTCTTTAGACTCGGCTCCCGCTTCACCACCATGGACAGCAAATCAACTGCCGCTGCTCCAGTTTGCTTGTTGTTCTTACGTTCCTTGTTTTTCCTTCACTCGTGAACAAGCTTCCGAGATACTTAAACACCCCCAATGAGGGCAGTTGAAACTGGGAAAAAAAAATAATCCACTCTGTTCCAAGAATGAACCATGATCTCAGACTTGGAGGAGCTCACCTTCATCCCAGACGCTTCATACTCGGCAGCAAATCACTGACCGAAGTTCACCATTGAGTTGAGCTAAACAGGACATCATCACCTGTATAAAGTAACCACGCTACCTCTCGCCTCCCCTACCGCACATACCTTCAAATCCTTGTGCTGTGCCTTCATAGCCTTTCAATGAAAGCCACAAACAGGAGTGTAGATGAGACCCAACCTTGACGCACTCAGACAACCACAGTGATAAAAATTTGACTTAACGCAGAGTTTTCAGACACAGCATTCACATAAGGAACATAGAGCAGGCAAGTGTGGCCCTGTTACCTCGTAATCCTGTAGCAACTCACACGTCTCATACTGAGGGACACGCTCAAATGTCTTCTCCAGATCTACAAAACACACGTAGACTGAGTTGTCATACTCCCACCTTGGACCCGAACCAGGAATGATGGCCGGGTTTATGCATTTTAGTGAGTTTCACAGCTTGGTAATCTGCAGGTGCTCCTGGTAGGGTATCCCTTGGCAAACAAGTCTGGATTGAAAGGTCAGATAATGAACAGTTCACAATTATAACAATATTATTATTATTATTATTATTATTATTATTATTATTATTATTATTATTATTAATATTATTAATAATAATAATAATAATTATTATTATTATTATATTTCTTCACATTTACATAGTGCTTTCCTCACTACTCACTTTCACAGTTTGCTCATCCGGAGCTTTGTGATCCTGGTAGGGTATCCCTTGGCAAACAAGTCTGGATTGAAAGGTCAGATAATCAACAGTGCACATTATTATTATTATTATTATTATTATTATTATTATTATTATTATTATTCACATTTACATACTGCTTTCTTTACTACTCATTTTCACAGTTTGCTCATCCAGAGCTTTGTGCTCCTGGTAGGGTATCCCTTAGGAAACAAGTCTGGATTAAATGATCAGATAATGAACAATTCACAATTATAATATTATTATTATTATTATTATTATTATTAATTATAATAATATTTCTTAACAATTACACAGTGCTTTCCTCACTACTCAGTTTCACAGCTCACTCATCCAGAGCTTTGTGCTCCTGGTAGGGTATCCCTTAGCAAACAAGTCTGGATTGAAGGGTCAGATAATGAACAATTCACAATTATAATATTATTATTATTATTATTATTATTATTATTATTATTATTCACATTTACATACTGCTTTCTTTACTACTCATTTTCACAGTTTGCTCATCCAGAGCTTTGTGCTCCTGGTAGGGTATCCCTTAGGAAACAAGTCTGGATTAAATGATCAGATAATGAACAATTCACAATTATAATATTATTATTATTATTATTATTATTATTATTGTTATTAATTATAATAATATTTCTTAACAATTACACAGTGCTTTCCTCACTACTCACTTTCACAGTTTGCTCATCCAGAGCTTTGTGCTCCTGGTAGGGTATCCCTTAGGAAACAAGTCTGGATTAAATGATCAGATAATGAACAATTCACAATTATAATATTATTATTATTATTATTATTATTATTAATTATAATAATATTTCTTAACAATTACACAGTGCTTTCCTCACTACTCAGTTTCACAGCTCACTCATCCAGAGCTTTGTGCTCCTGGTAGGGTATCCCTTAGCAAACAAGTCTGGATTGAAGGGTCAGATAATGAACAATTCACAATAATAATATTATTAGTAGTATTATTATTATTTATTAATTATAATAATATTTCTTCACATTTACACAGTGCTTTCTTCACTACTCACTTTCACAGTTTGCTCATCCAGAGCTTTGTGCTCCTGGTAGGGTATCCCTTGGATAACAAGTATGGATTGAAGGGAGAGATAATAAACAGTTCACAATTATAATATTATTATTACTAGGGGGCTTTGCCACCTGCTCACTTTGCTCACCATCCCCCTGGCCTGCAGTACATGCCAGCCACTTCGTGTCTCTTGCCACTTGTGTATGTGGATTTCACTTTCACCAAACAGCAAATCTTTCAATTCTCGCGGATAGGCCTCTTCATTGGGAAGAAACACAACTTTTCCCTGATGGCAACACAAATTAGACGATCTACAAGTCTGCGACTTAAAGTTTAAAGCCAAACAAGATCTACATACTTCTGTCATAACACCTCTGTCCATATATTCGATCTATCATTTTGCTTTTACCTTTTATCGCATTGAATTTTGATTCCGTGTTTGGACTTAAAGTTTGACATCGCACCGTATAACTGCCCATGAGTGAATCTCGTTTCTTTCTCTCTACACGAACTGTGTCTGACAATAGCATTCGCACAAATGAGAGATGAGTGGACCGTGTGCGTGGTTGTAAATGGTTTAGATGTAGCCGGGACTTTTCCAAATCTCTATGCATAAGCTTTTGTCTCACGGGGATTGAAATTTTCTCTCGCAGGATTTCACTTTCACCAAACAACAAATCTTTTAATTCTCGCGGATAGGCCTCTTCATTGGGAAGAAACACGACTTTTCCCTGATCGCAACGCAAATTAGATGATCTACAAGTCTCCGACGTAAAGTTTAAATCCGAACAATATATTCAATCTCTTTTCTCTGTTCCATTATTTCACAGAGTAATAATTTCCATTTATTTACGTTAATGCAATCTTTACTATCATTTTTTGAGACTTTTGAATTTTCATACTTTTGTTATCTCTAACTTGCTCTGCATGTGTATCGCACCAATGTTTTTGAATTCCTTAAGACGTTCTACTTTGTCATCTACTCTTTGTCTTTTAGTTCCGGACAAAGTCTTGTCTCATGGGATGTGAAAGTGCCTCTCTGAAAAAAGTCTTGTCTCGTCCCAGGATTTTTTTAAATAATAGAGAGATTTTTATTGTTATTAATCATAATAATATTTCTTCACATTTACATAGTCCTTTCCTCAATACACATTGTGCTTCAGTTGGCGGGTAACCAATTCAACCACCACAAATGTGTAGCATCCACCTGAATGATGCGATGGCAGCCATTTTTATGCCAGTATACCCACCACACAAGTGGTGAGAGAGATCACTAATTAGAGACACAGAATGATTAGGGGGCCAGAAAGACTTGGCTGTAGTGAGAAATTGAGCCTGGACACCAGGATACACTCTCCTCTTTATGAAGGATGCCCAGGGACCTTTTATGACTGCAGAGAGTCAAGACCTTGGGTTTATGTGTTGTCACAGATGAGCGGGGACACTGCCCGGCCAGGACGCCTGGACAGTCCCCGAGTTCAACGATACTTCTCCTCGGCCACGAAAGGGCAGCCACCCGGGCCTAATTGGGGGCCGCAGGAATGGAGCCAGGACACTCACCACTGTGAGAAGACATGGCCACCACCAGGGGGCGCCTGGACAGTTAGGGAGTCCTGGATGGCAGCACTTCCGCCACACCAGGAAGTGCTGCTGGAAGTAATCCCAAGGGCACCCAGTGTGCTTCCAGGTTCTCTCCTGACTCTTCCGCCACACCAGGAAGGGATGTCAGGGGGAGCACCTGGGGCTCATCCGGGTCATAATAAAAGGGGCCGCCTCCCTCCATTAGGAGAGCCAGAGTTGGGAGGAAGAAGACGAAGCTTGTGAGGAGGGCGAGAGGAGGTCGAAGGTGAAAGAGAAGAAGAAGAGAAAGAGAAAGAAGAAGAAGAAGAGAGAAAGAGAGAGAAGGTTGAAGGTGAGAAGAGAAGAAGAGAGAAAGAGAAAGAGAAGAAGAAAGAGTTGGTGAAGGAAGGCATTGTGGTGCAAAGAGGAAATAAAGAAGTGTGTTTTGGACATTCTGGTGTCTGTCTGTCTGTGTCTGGGGGTATGCTTTCCACAGTGTCATCCGAAAGAGGGCACCATTTTAACAGCACAGTGTCCCCGTCACTACACTGGGGCGATCCACAATCAGACCACAAGGTAAGCGCCCCCTGATGGCCTCAGCAACACCTCTTCCAGCAGTAGCCCAAGCTTTACCTTGTTGGTCTCCTATACAAGTGCTGGCTGGGCCCAAACAAGCTTAGCTTCAGGGTGGGTGACCTCTTCTGAAGTGGAGGTAGTATGGCTGCTGTGACGTCGTGAAGGTGCAAGATAAAAAAAAAATGTATCTGGACCAGGACAGGACTAGAGGGACCCACTTCTGAAGCCAGGATATCATGGTGAGATAGTCTTGACGTTGGCGTGTCAGATTTCCATGTTCTCCTTGATTCTTCTCCTGATAGCCCAGCTTTCCTAACCCACTCCACAGGACAAGCAGCCTTTCTGATCCTAAACTGTCCCTGTGTGAGTTTGGGTGCACTCTGTGATGGACTGGCACCCCTTCCGAGATTTGTTTACCCACCTTGCACTTGATGCCACTGGGATTGATTTTGGACACCTGTGAACCCAAAGTGGAATACGTTAGCTTTGAGAATGCTGTGTTTTGCATATTAATCCCGACCTTTTTAAAGATGTTAAGAAAAATTACGGGTCACGTTTTCAAATGAAATAGTTCTGGAATAAAGTGGTGGTGCGCTTCTTCTGTTTTCCTGCCACATTCCCATCTAAGTTGTTTTTTTTTTGTTTCTTCCTAGCTTCTGCAAATCACACCTTGGCCAGAAATGAGTCCTCCAGTTTGCAAAACCCGGAATCATTAATTAGTAAGTGGCCATTTTAGTTTAATTTGTTTATTTTCAGATATTGTATGGTGGACACCAGTTGTTTCGGCTCATTTTGTATCTCATTATTGTTTGGCTGCTAATTAAGGAAAAAGAAACAATTATTGGGTTTGAGTCTTCAAGAGCAAGTCCATTAAAATGAATTCAAAAGAAATAAATGCAGGACACTAATTAAGACACAGGTTAGAATGAAAACCTGCAGCCCCTGTTGCCCTCCAGGACGGGAGTTTGAGACCAGTGGTCTAGAGCTAAAATGTCTGGACGGAAAAATATCAAACTTGAAACTTAAGTCTGTTATGAGATGACGATGTGCTGATTCGCTTTTGAGCCAAACTGCGCAAGAGAAGAGGATCTCTGGAGGACTCCTCACCTCAAACAACATCATTCTGCAATTAATTATGACTCCTTCTCGTTAATTGCTATCGTAATGACATATTTTATGATAAGAAAGATCAGCATCAGAGAGGTAAATAATTACTGACATGTTGTAGAATACTTCACGTAAATTGGTTCCTGGGGCGCAAAGCCTACTGACGCTCACATCCAAATTTTTTATTTCCTCATTGTGGCACTAACAGTATCTCTGTTTGTGAGTGTGTGCGTGCCGGGTCAAGGCTTGGTGTGTTCCCGGGGTCCCCACTATAAAATAAGCAAGTCATGTGAATCTTAGCGTCACAAACGGGCCAATCACACCAAAGCTAAACTGACCAATCAGATTGCTCGGACAGCCAGAATAAACACATACAGACAGATGTAGTGTTATATTATATAGTAGACTAGCTGAAGCCTGCTGTAGCATATGGCGGTGTAAGAATAGGAACGGAAAATGGTGAGAAAGGAATTCAGAAATCAAGAAGAAATAAATACTTCTTGAAAGACGCAATTGTGAATAGGAGTTTTGGTGGAGACGACAGATTTTTCTCTATTTCACTGTTAACTCCTACCACTTTCTTTTATTCAAAGTTATTGTCTGTCTGTATACCTGCATTGTTATCACTCTTTAATTTAACATTTTCTTTATCAGTATGCTGCTGCTGGAGTATGGGAATTTCACCTTGGGATTAATAAAGTATCTATCTATCTATCTATCTATCTATCTATCTATCTATCTATCTATCTATCTATCTATCTATCTATCTATCTATCTATCTATCTATCTATCTATCTATCTATCTATCTATCTATCTATCTATCTATCTATCTATCATATAGTGCCTTTCATTTCTATCTATCTATCTATCTATCTATCTATCTATCTATCTATCTATCTATCTATCTATCTATCTATCTATCTATCATATAGTGCCTTTCATTTCTATCTATCTATCTATCTATCTATCTATCTATCTATCTATCTATCTATCTATCTATCTATCTATCTATCTATCTATCTATCTATCTATCTATCTATCATATAGTGCCTTTCATTTCTATCTATCTATCTATCTATCTATCTATCTATCTATCTATCTATCTATCTATCTATCTATCTATCTATCTATCTATCTATCTATTATATAGTGCCTGTCATATCTATCTATCTATCTATCTATCTATCTATCTATCTATCTATCTATCTATCTATCTATCTATCTATCTATCTATCTATCTATCTATCTATCTATCTATCTATCTATCTATCTATTATATAGTGCCTGTCATATCTATCTATCTATCTATCTATCTATCTATCTATCTATCTATCTATCTATCTATCTATCTATCTATCTATCTATCTATCTATCTATCTATCTATCTATCTATCTATCTATCTATCTATCTAATGAGTGGAAAGATCTACTCATACTGCAATATCAGGTCTGTGCTCTGGTCTTTGGGTATCCGACGCTGCATGTAGAATTTCCGGCCAAGCAGGATTACATGTGAAATTGATAAATAAATCAGGCTTTCCAAATTTACGTATTACATCCACGGCATCCTGATAGTTTTATTGCATGTATCTTGGACGTCCTGGAAATGTGGACGGTAATATGATCATTTTGCCTACACGTACTTTGTTATTTACAGCGTTTGCTTGCAGTGCATCTGAAAGTCCTTTGTTTTGTTCCACAAGCAGATCTTGTTGATGTAATCTGAGATAGTTGAGACGCATGCCCTCTGTTTTAACATACGCATCTATGACGTACTGTTGGAATAGTTTGCCACTGGAGTACAAAATACTAAATGTATTCATCATTGCTAATATGTATGTGCAAAATTGGCATTGAGTAAGCCTTATTTGCTTGGCGGTTCTTTTATCAGGAAAATGTTGTAAATCTTTGTGCCAGCCAATGTCTCCGTAAGGGAATAAAAGTGAGTAAACCATAGGATCGCAATTCATATTGAGCGTGGAAATCTGTTTACAGGAGTTGCCTATGGGATAGATGCAAATGTCCCTTTTGGCAGGCGGTTCGCTGCCTTCTCCGACGAAAATCGCTGCAACATCGGTGTGACATGTCGGGGCATTGTATCGTCGTAAATCCTGCCCAGGGTTTTCCTTGAAAACCATTCGTACAGATGCTGTTGGATTGGACTGAGCAATTTCATGCATGTATTTGTATGATTTAGTGAAGGGGTTGATGGTTCTGAGCATGGAATCTAGCTGGAGAAGTACAGTTTTTTTGGAGAAGCATGCAGAGTTTGCTTTATTTTGTAAGCGTACTTCAGTAGCTTGTGCTGTGTCGAAAACATACAACTGTCCATATCCTGGAGATGTAGAAGTGTTAGCGTATAGTGGAGAGATTTGGTGATAAATTTGCCCGTGTATTTTAAAACAGTATGGTCCGTGGCCAGGAGGTTGAGTTATCTGTGCGCCCATGGAAGCAAATGCTAGAGAAGAGTTGTATTCTCGAATGTGTTCACGATAATTTTTAGCTTCTGATGTTTGCTGTGTAAGAAGCTGTTGTAAAGAAACAGGTGGCTCCCGCAAAGGTGGTAAAGCTACTTTACCGTTGTGGCAGCATCTCGAGTACTTGTTGGATGTGTTACGCTCAGCAGGCCAGTATAGTGCATGACAGTGTTTGCACTGCTGGTCTGGAGTCCCAATGTTGTACTCTTGGACGGGAAGACAGGAATGAGGTGAAGAAGTACCTGTGGTAACGGAAAGAGGATTGTGTGTATGTCTGCTGAGACTACGTTGGTTTGGAAACGTTGCTTTGCAGATGTCACATTGCAAGAATTGTGAATGAGTTTTGTTGTGTTTAGTCAGACAATCCTGTGTAGTGAACTTCTTATTGAATTTCTGGCACTCATATAGTTCTTGGGAAGCAATGTCTTTTCTTGTGTTTAGCAAGTGAGGTTCACGTTTGAAAAGTTTTGTTGCAGGAATCGCGCTGGAAGAATGTGGGAAAGGGTTTGGAGGAGGACGAATAGGAATCGAGAAATGCCGTGTTGGCTGCATGTGAGCGGGACCGGTTTTGAAGTGGAAGCAGGACAAACCAGAAGAGAAATATATATAAGAGATTATTATTGTCATTGTTGCAATTGCTGATAATTGCCCCTCACACCAGCAATGCTAATAATGAGTTGGCACTCATGCCCATACATGCAGCTTTTGCATTCTCATTAATATTTTACTTTATAAAATGCATACAAAATGTGGGGCCCAAAAACAAATCCCCCTCAAAATGTCCCTGATTATTGGCCACTAAGCCTCAGTGGCTCCACACTCCCAGTCCTGCATTACATTCTAGTCCAGAGGAGAGATGACATCCAAATTATTTTAACTCTTTAAATGAAATTATAAAATGTTAAATAAATGGGTATGTGTCAGCAGAGTTAGCAATCTCGATTCTGGCAGCTCGGTCATTTTCTTTTTTATTTGTGATCAAATCTTTATTGAGCATTTGTCAGATAAAACAAGCAGCCAGGTAATCTGAGTAGATGATGGACCTGATTTTCTAATTCTATTCCATATTTAGCTTTCCTGCACTTAAACTAGCCTGACAGGTTGAATCATATTTTCCCAAAAATATCAGCAAGGACCCTGACTGTTGTTTGTGATCATTGATCTGTAATGGAGCCTTTTCTCTTTTCTATTCCACGATTAGCTTTCCTACATTTAAAAGAGCCGGGTTGAAAAATTGTGTTTACCTCCAAAACAAAAGCCAAGATGCCGTATTCAGTGGTGTCTTGTCAGTTTAGTCCAAATTTTCTTTTGTTACTTTTGATGTGAAATACTAATCATTACTTCACTAGCGAGCATTGTATGGTGGTGCAGCAGTTAGCTCTGATGCTGCAAGGATCCAAAATCCTGACTTTGAACCCTGCACCTGATCCGTTTCTACGTGCAATATACTTGTTTTTCGTCCAGTGTTCCAGTTTTCCTCCAATAATATGTGTGTAATGTTAGTGCAGTTCTAATTAGCCAGGTCAGAGTCCTCCTAGGGTTGAGTCCTCCCTCGCACCGTGTGATGCTGGGATGAGCAACTGGTTATCACAACTTTGAAATGGATTTTTGGAAGGTTAGGTTATGTTATGTAATCCACCTTAATAAAAGGACAGGTTTCTGGGTGTCTGTGCAGGTGCTGTGTCTCTTTGATTCCAACAGATGGTGCATCACAAACATTTGTAGTAATGCAATACATTGCATTTGTCAGCCCAGCATCAAAAATATTAACACTGCTTTTACTACTGTCCTACAAAAAAGCAGAATGACACCTTTCATTGGCTAACTAAAAAGATTACAATATGCAAGCTTTTGAGGCATAATGTAATTACATCTTGCCTGAAGAACAGGCCTGAGTTGCCTTGAAAGCTTGCATTTTGTAATCTTTTTAGTTGGCCAATAAAAGATGTCATTTTGCTTGACTTCTCACTACATTCATACTGGCTAACACAGTACAACACCCTAGTACTACATACAAAATGGCATATAATATTATTGTCATTCCAACAGATGGCACACCTCAGATAGTAATAAAATGCATTGTTGGCATGCCAATGGAAGGTACATTAAAACATTTACACTGCTTTTATGAATCCTTTACCAAATGACATATAACAAAGATGTATGATTTGTATAAGCCATTCTAACTGATGGTGCATCACAAGCATTCGTAATAACAAAATACCTTACGAATGTCATTCCAACAAAAGGTGCATCAGAGACATTCACACTGCTTTCATGAATCCTATACCAAATGGTATAAAACAGAGACATAGGATTTGCATAAGCCATTCCAAATGATGGTGCATCACAAACATTAGTAATAATAAAATACCTTGCAAATGTCATTCCAACAGAAGGTGCATCAGAAACATTCCCACTGCTTTTATGAATCCCATATTAAATAGTATATAACAGAAACATATGAGTTGCCTATGCCATTCCAACCAATGGTGCATTACAAACTTTAGTAATAATAAAATACTTTGCAAATGTCATTCCAACAGATGGAGCATCACACGCATTAGTAATAATAAAATACCTTGCAAATGTCATTCCAACAGAAGGTGCATCAGAAACATTCCTACTGCTTTTATGAATCCCATACCATCCATCCATCCATTTTCCAACCCGCTGAATCCGAACACAGGGTCACGGGGGTCTGCCGGAGCCAATCCCAGCCAACACAGGGCACAAGGCAGGGAACCAATCCAGGGCAGGGTGCCAACCCACCGCAGGACACACACAAACACACCCACACACCAAGCACACACTAGGGCCAATTTAGAATCGCCAATCCACCTAACCTGCATGTCTTTGGACTGTGGGAGGAAACCGGAGCGCCCAGAGGAAACCCACGCAGACACGGGGAGAACATGCAAACTCCACGCAGGGAGGACCTGGGAAGTGAACCCAGGTCCCCAGATCTCCCAACTGTGAGGCAGCAGCGCTACCCACTGCGCCACCGTGCCGCCCCCTGAATCCCATACCAAATAGTATATAACAGAGACATATGAATCGCCTATGCCATTCCAACCTATGGTGCATCACAAAAAGCAGTAATACTATACCATGCATATTTCATTCCAACAGATGGTGCGTCAAAACCATTCATACTGCTTTTTAGGATCCCATGCCAAATTGTACATAACAGAGAATATGCATTGCAATTTCCATTCCAACAGATGGTGCATCAGAAAGATTTGTACTACTACCTGCCATTTCTCATGCCAACAGATTTTGCATCAAAAACATTAACACTGATTTTACGATTCCTATATGAAATGGCATACTGTACATCAAAGAGATATGCATGTGTTATTCCAACAGATGGTGTATCACCAGTCTGGTCTCCAATGAAACTTTTAACTGCTGTTATTTCTGTCTTAGGTTGCCTTGGGATTCGATTCACATGGCTCCAGACGGTGTTTGACAACTTCCCAATACTTTTTAATTTTATGAACAAACTTAAGTGTGCGACCGGATTGTGCCCTAGTGATCTGGAAGACTATGGATGTTCTTGTAGATATGAAGAGGAAGACAACCCTATTGATGCCATCGACAGGTAAAACAGCTAGAGACTTCTTTTCCTCTTTTTCGTTTTCCTTTTCTATGTGGGGTCGATGTGCGTGACTAACCTTCTCCATACAGCTCGGCCTTCCACCTCCACCCCAGTCAGACCCTTTTTCCTTCAGATCTTCTTTTCCTTTATCCATCCGCCTCTTCTTTGGCCTCCCTCACTTTCTCTTCCCCTGGACTTCCATTCCCATCACTCCTTTGCCCACATCTTTACTGTCCTCATCACATGTCCAACCTACTTTCCTGTACCTTCTTATATTTCTCTCCCACTTTTCTCGTATCTCGGATGGTCTCATTTCTTATTCTGTCCTTATCTTGTAACTCCACACATCCATCTCAACATTCTTTTTTCTGCCACATCTAATTTCTTCTTCTGAGCCCTGGGAAATTATCATCATCAGACACCGTGGAGACTATAAGCTGTCACACACGTGCACATGGGCCATCTTAAGGACTCTGGTGATGGTAATTTACCCCCCGATGGGACACCTTAAGGACTCTAATGATGGTAATTCCCCCCGATGGGACAACTTAAGGACTCTGGTGATGGTAATTCCCCCCGATGGGACACCTTAAGGACTCTGATGATGGTAATTCCCCCCGATGGGACAGTTAAAGGACTCTGATGATGGTAATTCCCCCCCGATGGGACACCTTACGGACTCTGATGATGGTAATTCCCCCCGATGGGACACCTTAAGGACTCTAATGATGGTAATTCCCCCTGATGGGACAACTTAAGGACTCTGGTGATGGTAATTCCCCCCGATGGGACACCTTAAGGACTCTGATGATGGTAATTCCCCCCCGATGGGACACCTTACGGACTCTGATGATGGTAATTCCCCCCTGATGGGACAGTTAAAGGACTCTGATGATGGTAATTCCCCCCGATGGGACACCTTACGGACTCTGATGATGGTAATTCCCCCCTGATGGGACAGTTAAAGGACTCTGATGATGGTAATTCCCCCCGATGGGACACCTTACGGACTCTAATGATGGTAATTCCCCCCGATGGGACACCTTAAGGACTCTGATGATGGTAATTCCCCCCGATGGGACAGTTAAAGGACTCTGATGATGGTAATTCCCCCCGATGGGACACCTTACGGACTCTGATGATGGTAATTCCCCCCGATGGGACACCTTAAGGACTCTAATGATGGTAATTCCCCCTGATGGGACAACTTAAGGACTCTGGTGATGGTAATTCCCCCCGATGGGACACCTTAAGGACTCTGATGATGGTAATTCCCCCCCGATGGGACACCTTACGGACTCTGATGATGGTAATTCCCCCCCGATGGGACAGTTAAAGGACTCTGATGATGGTAATTCCCCCCGATGGGACACCTTACGGACTCTGATGATGGTAATTCCCCCCTGATGGGACAGTTAAAGGACTCTGGTGATGGTAATTCCCCCCCAATGGGACATCTTAAGGACTCTGATGATGGTAATTCCCCCCGATGGGACACCTTAAGGACTCTGGGGATGGTAATTCCCCCCCGATGGGACAGGTTAAGGACTCTGGTGATGGTAATTCCCCCTGATGGGACACCTTAAGGACTCTGATGATTGTAGTTCCCCCCCCCGATGGGACAGTTAAAGGACTCTGGTGATGGTAATTCCCCCTCTTGGGACACCTTAAGGACTCTGATGATGGTAATTCCCCCCGATGGGACACCTTAAGGACTCTAGTGATGGTAATTCCCCCCGATGGGACAGTTAAAGGACTCTGATGATGGTAATTCCCCCCCGATGGGACATCTTAAGGGCTCTGATGATGGTAATTCCCCCCTGATGGGACAGGTTAAGGACTCTGGTGATGGTAATTACCCCTAATGGGACACCTTAAGGACTCTGATGATTGTAATTCCCCCCCGATGGGACATCTTAAGGACTCTGGTGATGGTAATTCCCCCTGATGGGACATCTTAAGGACTCTGATGATTGTAATTCCCCCCCGATGGGACATCTTAAGGACTCTGATGATGGTATTTCCCCCCTGATGGGACAGGTTAAGGACTCTGATGATTGTAATTCCCCCCCCGATGGGACAGGTTAAGGACTCTGCTGATGGTAATTCCCCCCCGATGGGACAGCTTAAGGACTCTGGTGATGGTAATTTCCCACCGAACCACCAATGATGTGTGGAACTGAGGCAGGGAAAGAGGGTTAGGGCACCGGATTGTGTTTCCCACGCTCATCGATTTATTTTCTGCAGTCACACTTGGATTTCCTTCCTGCTAATCTTAGTGCAGTGTGATCCCTAAGGGGGCGTACAGCTGTCCCTGTCCCAACAGAGTCAGGCAGGACACTAATTGCCACACAGCACACGGTTTATTTAAAAGAAACACAGTCCATACAGCTCAGTCCCTTCTCTCAGTCAGTCCTTCCACCTCCACTCCTCCCCAAGAGCTTCATCCATTTCCTCGCGACTCAGCCATTCAGCTTTTACCCCTTTTTAAGCATCCAGGTGCCCCCTGGCAGTGTCCACAGGCCCCAGCAGGGTTGAGCTTCCATGCTCATAACTCGTGGTTCTGCTGAAAGCCAAGGGAATCTGCCTTTTGTCGTTCTGGGGGAAAAATGACCTTGAAAATACTCTCTCCCCTAGTCCTTCCATGGTCAGGATGTCCCGGCCTGGTAAGGGCCCCGACCGTCTGCCACAGCAGTCAGCGACAAACATGGAAGGGAAGTTACACCAGAACATTAGAATGATGGATAAGCAGTAACAGAGCAAGTGGAGTCCATGAACTCTGGCTGACCATTGATGGAAACGGAAACGAGAGACGAAAATCAGCAGCAAAACTGAACTTATACGATTGCGTCAGCATCATTAAACGATTAAACACGCTCAAGTCAATAAAAGTCAATTTCATGTTTCTCCCTATGTGATACAGTAAATCTGAAATGATATTTATAATTAACTTGATATTACCTATCGTAATTACCAAAATCTTTTCAGGAAGCCAAACTCCTGAAAACAAAATGTTGTCCGGTGTGTTACCTGGAAGTCAGTTGATGTTTTTCGGAGGAGACTCATGCGCTGAAATTCATTACGTATTTAAGATGAACTGTGAAAGAGGATTTTAAAAGAAACCATACTGTTTGTAAGTAGGCTGTTCAAAATGGTTTATTCCTTCTTTTCCCACAGCTGTTGCTTTCAACATCGCAGATGCTATAAGGATGCTGCCGAAAAAGATTGCAAATTGGAGCCTTTGAACATTCACTTTAACGAAAGCTGCCTGTCCACCAACTACAGCTGTGGTAAGGAAACAACGTCATCAGTTCATCCCGGCTTTACGCTTACCAACTGGCAGAAATCGAGTTGAGTCTCAAATTTAGGGGTGGCACAGTAGTTAGATTCAGCGTCGCTGGACTGAACTTCACATCCAGTGGTTCTTTAAGGGGAATCTGCCTGGGTTTTCCTATCACAACAAATCCACAAAGATGAGTTAGGGTTAGTTTAATGGATAACTTTAAACTGCCCCCAGTGTGGGCCTGTGTGTGTTCACCCAGTGATGGACTTGTGCCCTGCCCTGGTGTTTTTCTTGCCTTACACCCTAAGATTTCCAGAACAGACTTCAGCTGTCCCTTGATCCTGCCCCGGGTAAGTGGGTTAGGAAGATGGATGGACGAATAGATGGATCCACAAAGACTAGTGCCTGCCTTGCACCCTATGATTGCTGGAACAGGCTCCATCTGCCCTGGATAATTACATTAGGAAGACGATAGATAGATAGATAGATAGATAGATAGATAGATAGATAGATAGATAGATAGATAGATAGATAGATAGATAGATAGATAGATAGATAGATAGATAGATAGATGTGAAAGGCACTATATGATAGATAGATAGATAGATAGATAGATAGATAGATAGATAGATAGATAGATAGATAGATAGATAGATAGATAGATAGATAGATAGATAGATAGATGTGAAAGGCACTATATGATAGATAGATAGATAGATAGATAGATAGATAGATAGATAGATAGATAGATAGATAGATAGATAGATAGATAGATAGATAGATATAGATAGATAGATACTTTATTAATCCCAATGGGAAATTCACATACTCCAGCAGCAGCATACTGATACAATAAATAATATTAAAATAAAGATTGATAATAATGCAGGTAAAACAGACAATAACTTTGTATAACGTTAAATCCCGCAACCCGGGTGGAACTGAAGAGTCACATAGTGTGGGGGAGGAACGATCTTCTCAGTCTGTCAGTGGAGCAGGACGGTGACAGCAGTCTGTCGCTGAAGCTGCTCCTCTGTCTGGAGATGATACTATTTAGTGGATGCAGTGGATTCTCCATAATTGATAGGAGCCTGCTGAGCGCCCGTCGCTCTGCCACAGATGTCAAACTGTCCAGCTCCAAGCCAACAATATAGCCTGCCTTCCTCACCAGTTTGTCCATGTGTGAGGTGTCTTTCTTCTTAATGCTGCCTCCCCAGCACACCACCGCATAGAAGAGGGCGCTCTCCACAACTGTCTGATAGAACATCTGCAGCATCTTATTGCAGATGTTGAAGGATGCCAGCCTTCTAAGGAAGTATAGTCGGCTCTGTCCTTTCTTGCACAGAGCATCAGTATTGGTAGTCCAGTCTAATTTATCATCCAGCTGCACTCCCAGGTATTTATAGGTCTGCACCCTCTGCACAGTCACCTCTGATGATCACGGGGTCCATGAGGTGCCTGGGCCTCCTAAAATCCACCACCAGCTCCTTGGTTTTGCTGGTGTTCAGGTGTAGGTGGTTTGAGTCGCACCATTTAACAAAGTCATTGATTAGGTCCCTATACTCCTCCTCCAGCCCATTCCTGATGCAGCCCACGATAGCAGTGTCATCAGTGAACTTTTGCACATGGCAGGACTCCGAGTTGTATTGGAAGTCCGATGTATATAGGCTGAACAGGACCGGAGAAAGTACAGTCCCCTGTGGCGCTCCTGTGTTGTTGACCACAATGTCAGACGTGCAGTTCCCAAGACGCACATACTGAGGTCTGTCTTTAAGATAGTCCACGATCCATGCCACTAGGTATGAATCTACTCCCATCTCTGTCAGCTTGTCCCTAAGGAGCAGAGGTTGGATGGTGTTGAAGGCGCTAGAGAAGTCTAGAAACATAATTCTTACAGCACCACTGCCTCTGTCTAAGTGGGAGAGGGATCGATGTAGCATGTACAGTAGATGATGGCATCCTTCGCTCCCACCTTCTTCTGATATGCAAACTGCACAGGGTCAAGGGCATCAAGGATGGATGGATGGATGGATGGATCCACAAAGATAAGATACGTTAGTTTATTTGGTCATTCTAAACTGACCCCAGTGTGTGTCTGTGTGTGTTCACCTTGTGATGGCCTGGCGTCCTGTCCAGGTGTTGATCTGATTACTAGAATTGGCTCTAGCTGCCCCTTGACTGCTCAGGATAAGTGGGTTAAAAAGATGATTGGATGGATGGATGGATGGATGGATGGATGGATGGATGGATGGATGGATGGATAGATCCACAAAGACGAGTAAGACAAGTTAGGTTAAATTAATTGGTCATTCTAGCCTGACCCCAGTGTGTGTCTGTGTGTGTTCACCTTGTGATGACCTATAGTCCTGTCCGTTTGTTGTTTCTGCCTTGCACCCTCTGATTACTAGAATAGGCTCTAGCTGCCTCTTGACTGCCCAGGATAAGTGGGTTAAAAAGATGATTGGATGGATGGATGGATGGATGGATGGATGGATGGATGGATGGATGGATGGACGGACGGACGGATGGATGGATGGATGGATGGATGGATGGATGGATGGATGGATGGATGGATGGACCAGTAAAGACAAGCAAGACAAGTTAGGTTAGTTTAATTGGTCTTTCTAACGTGAACTCCAGTGTGTGTGTGTGTGTTCACCCAGAGATGGACTGGGGTCCTATAAAGTTGTTATTCCTGCCTTGCACCCTTTGATTGTAAGAATAGACTCCAGCTGCCATGGATAAGTACATTAGGAAGATGATTGGATGGATGGGTGGATGGATCCACAAAGACAAGTTAGGATAGTTTAATTGGTCTTTCTGACCTGAACTCCATTGTGGGCCTGTGTGTGTTCACCCTGTGATGGACCGGGGCCCTGCCCAGGTGCTTTTCTTACCTTACATCTTATGATTTCCAGAATAGACTCCAGTTAGCCCCTTCATCCTGCCCTTGATAATTGGATTGGATGGATGGATAGATGGATCTACAAAGACAAATTAGGCTAGTTTAACTGATCATTCTAAACTGACCCCAGTCTGGGTCAGAGTGTACTCACCCTGCGATTGTTCTGAAGCTGCTGTATGTCCAGGTGTTTTTCCTGCCTTGCACTCTACGATTTCTGGCATAGGTTCCAGCTGCCCTTTGACCCAGCCCTGGAGAAGTGGAGTAGGAAGATGGATGGATGGATCCACAGAGACAAATTAGGTTAATTGGAGGCACTAAACTGATCTCAGTGTGAATGTGCGCATGTTCACCCAGAGATGGACTGGGGTCCTACCCGGGCGTTGTTCCTGCCTTACACCCTATGATTGCTGGAATAGACTCCAGCTGCCCTGGATAACTAGGAAGATGATTGAATGGATGGGTGGATAGATCCACAAAGTCAAGTTAGGTTAGGTTAGGTTAATTGGTCATTCTAGCCTGACCTGTGTGGGTCCAGGTGTTGTTCCTGCTTTGCACCCTATGGTTACTAGAATATCCTCTAGCTTCCCCTTCACTCTGCCCAGGATAAGTGGGTTAAAAAGATGATTGGATGGGTGGATCCACAAAAACAAGTAAGACAAGTTAGGTTAGTTTAATTGGTCTTTCTAACCTGACCCCAGTGTGTGTCTGTGTATGTTCAACCTCCCTTAGACTTACGCCCTCTACAGGTGTTTTTCTTGCCTTACACCTTATGATGTCCAGTAATAGACTCCAGCTGCCTCTTGATACTACCCAGAATAAGTGGTTTAGGAAGATGGATCCACAAAGACAAGATAGGTTAGGTTAGGTTAATTAGTCATTCTAGCCTGACCCCAGTGTATGTTTGTGTGTGTTCACCTTGTGATGGTCAGGCATCCTGTCCAGGTATTGTTTCTTCTTTGCACCCTCTGATTACTAGAATAGGCTCTAACTGCCACTTGACTGCCCAGGATAATTGGGTTAAAAAGACGATTGGATGGATGGATAGATGGATGGATGGATGGGTGGATGGGTGGGTAGATCCACAAAGACAAGTAAGACAAGTTAGGTTAGTTTCATTGGTCTTTCTAACTTGAACCGCAGTGTGAGCCTGTGTGTGTTCACCCTGCTATGGACTTGTTCCCTGTCCAGGTGTTTTTCCTGCCTTGCACTCTATGATTGCTGGAATAGGCTCCAGCTGCCCCTTGAGCCAGCCCTGGATAAGTGAGTAGGAAGATGGATGGATGGATGGATGGATGGATGGATGTATCCTCAAAGACAATTGAAGTTAATTGGTGGTACTAAACTGATCTCAGTGTGTGTGTGTGTGTGTTTACCCAGAGATGGACTGGGGTCCTATCCTGGTGTTATTCCTACCTTTCACCCTATGATTGTTGGAATAGACTCCAGCTGCACTGGATAAGTACATTAGGAAAATGATGGATGGATGGGTGGATAGATCCACGAAGACAAGATATGTTAGGTTAATTGGTCATTCTAGCCTGACCCCAGTGTGTGTCTGTGCGTGTCTGTGTGTGTTCAACCTCCCTTAGACTTACGCCCTCTACAGGTGTTTTTCTTGCCTTACACCTTATGATGTTCAGTAATAGACTCCAGCTGCCTCTTGATACTACCCAGAATAAGTGGTTTAGGAAGATGGATCCACAAAGACAAGATAGGTTAGGTTAGGTTAATTAGTCATTCTAGCCTGACCCCAGTGTGTGTCTTTGTGTGTTCACCTTGTGATTGCCAGGCATCCTGTCCAGGTATTGTTTCTTCTTTGCACCCTCTGATTACTAGAATAGGCTCTAACTGCCCCTTGACTGCCCAGGATAATTGGGTTAAAAAGACGATTGGATGGATGGATGGATGGATGGATGGATGGATGGATGGATGGATGGGTAGATCCACAAAGACAAGTAAGACAAGTTAGGTTAGTTTCATTGGTCTTTCTAACTTGAACCGCAGTGTGAGCCTGTGTGTGTTCACCCTGCTATGGACTTGTTCCCTGTCCAGGTGTTTTTCCTGACTTGCACTCTATGATTGCTGGAATAGGCTCCAGCTGACCCTTGAGCCAGCCCTGGATAAGTGAGTAGGAAGATGGATGGATGTATCCTCAAAGACAATTGAAGTTAATTGGTGGTACTAAACTGATCTCAGTGTGTGTGTGTGTGTGTGTGTTTACCCAGAGATGGACTGGGGTCCTATCCTGGTGTTATTCCTGCCTTTCACCCTATGATTGTTGGAATAGACTCCAGCTGCACTGGATAAGTACATTAGGAAAATGATGGATGGATGGGTGGATAGATCCACGAAGAGAAGATATGTTAGGTTAATTGGTCATTCTAGCCTGACCCCAGTGTGTGTCTTTGTGTGTTCACCTTGTGATGGTCAGGCATCCTGTCCAGGTATTGTATCTTCTTTGCACCCTCTGATTACTAGAATAGGCTCTAACTGCCTCTTGACTGCCCAGGATAAGTGGGTTAAAAAGACGATTGAATGGATGGATGGATGGATGGATGGGTGGATAGGACAAGATATGTTAGGTTAATTGGTCATTCTAACCTGACCCCAGAGTGTGTCTGTGTGTGTTCAACCTGCCATGGACTTATGTCCTGCTTTTCTTGCCTTGCACCTTATGATGTCCGGTAATAGACTCCTGCTGCCTCTTGATCCTACCCAGGATAAGTGGTTTAATTAGATGGATGGATGGATGAATAGATAGATGGATCCCAAATGACAAGTTAGACTAGTTTAACTGGTGATTCTAAACTGAACCCAGTGTGGGTCTGCATGTCTATAACCTGCGATGGACTGGCACCCTGTCCTGGTACTGTTACAACACAATTTATTTTTGTATAGCCCAAAATCACACAAGAAGTGCCTCAATGGGCTTTAACAGGCCCTGCCTCTTGACAGCCCCCCAGCCTTGACTCTCTAAGAAGACAAGGAAAAACTCCCAAAAAAAACCCTTGTAGGGAAAAAATGGAAGAAACCTCAGGAAAGGAAGTTCAAAGAGAGACCCCTTTCCAGGTAGGTTGGGTGTGCAGTGGGTGTCAAAAAGAAAGGGGGTCAATACAACACAATACACAGAACAGAACACAAGTAATCCTGAATACAGTATAAAAAAATAAAAAATATTACAAGTATGGGGCAGAATTTAACAGTAGATGATATCCCATAATATGATTTGGATTGGATCCTGCCTTGCATTCTGTGATTGCTGAAATAGACTCCAGCTGCCCTGGGTAAGTATATTAGGAAGATGATGGATGGATGAATGGATCCACAAAGACAAGTTAGGTTAGGTTAACTGGCCAATCTAAACTGACCCCAGTGTATGTTCACCTTGTGATGGACTGGTGTCCTGTCCAGGTGTTGTTCCTGCCTTACATCCTATGATTGTTGGATTAGACTTCATCTGCCCCTCAACGTTTCCCTGGATAAGCAGGTTAGGAAGACGAATGGATGGATAGCTGGAAGGATGGATGGACTGATGGATCCACAAAGACATATATCAGGACAGGTTGGGGAGCATGCGCTGGTACAGCGTGTTGCTGCACCCACCGCACGAAGAAACAGCTTGGGATTCCAGTTGGCAACCCTCCAGGCAAACACGTGGTCCAGTCACACCCTCTGGAAATGACCCTCTGTCTGCCGCAGCCAGGTGTTACATGGGCGTCCCCCTTTTGCCTGGTCCAGCCACTCAGGTTCTCAACAATGAGGGTCCTGTGAGTTGGAATTGCGCCACAAAAAGGCATATATGTTAAGGTTAGTCTGTGGTCCTAAACTGACCCCAGTGTGGGTCTGCCTGTGATCAAACTGCGATGGACTGGCACCCTGTCCACATGTTGTTCCTGCCTGGCATGACACATGATTGCTGAATCAGGCTCCATTTGCCCCTCAACCCTGCCCTGGATAAGTCAGTTAGTAAGATGGATGGATATTTGGAATCCCAAGGATAAGTTAGGCTGGTTTAATTGTTGATTCTAAACGGACCCCAGTGTGGATCTGACACTGTTGTGCCCTGTGATTGCCTTCCACCCTGTCCAGGGTTGTTCCTCAACTGGTTCTCAGAGCTACCAGAATGGGCCCTGACCCCGTGTGATTAAGAGGGAATGAGAAGGTTTGTATGTGTATGTAAATATATTTTTCTGATTCTGGAAAACTGTTGAGAATTTTAAAGATGCAGAATTGAAAACGTCTCTCCAAACCGTGCATGGCTCCCCAGTCATTAATAACGAGAACGTCTGTTTTGTTCCCTCAGACCCATCAGATCACTGTGAGCACTTGTTCTGCCTTTGTGACAACGCTGCAGTCGAATGTTTTTCCCGCTCGTTTTATAACGCATCCTTGAGAAACTTAGATAGTTCCTTTTGCCCGGCTTCATCTACAGGTAAGTGCTTATACTTGTTTGATTCATGGAAAACTGGGGGGGCCGTCATTAAATGATTTTATTTCACTTGATTCCTCTGTCTGTCTGTCTGTGTCAAATCTTGCAACTGACTTTAAACCCACTTTTGGCGAAGCAAATTTCTTCAAATTTTGCATATGTGATCGGTATCGACGACAATACAATAATCTGTCAAAACCGATGCAATTACGTAATAAATGAATGGTTATGAGACTCCAATTAATGCACACACAACAATGGTGGAGAGAGAGAATATAGAACGATATCGGAGCTTACGAGTGAGAGACGCATCGGATTGTCCCCCCACTTCCATCTTCCAATGAGTGGAGTCGTTAAATACGCATGCAGAGTAGCCTTGATGATCACGGTGAGGACGTATTACCGTAAGCTTGCCATTCTGTTGTTGCAGCGACCAAACGCTAATCCCATAAGAGCCTGAACAGAAAAATAGAGACCAAAATATAATTCTTTTTATTATTCAAATAATTCTGCAAAGAAGATATATTACGTAATACAGTCATATGAAAAAATTTGGGAACCCCTCTAAATTCTTTGGATTTTTGTTTCTCATTGGCTGAGCTTTCAAAGTAGCAACTTCCTTTTAATATACGACATGCCTTATGGACACAGTAGGATTTCAGCAGTGACATTAAGTTTATTGGATTAACAGAAAATATGTAATATGCATCATAACAAAATTAGACAGGTGCTGAAATGTGGGCACCCCAACAGAGATATGATATCAATACTTAGTTGAGCCTCCTTTTGTCCTCTAGACGCTGTCCTCCTATAGCCTCTGATGAGTGTCTGATTCTGTATGGAGGTCTTGTTGACCATTCTTCATACAAAATCTCTCCAGTTCAGTTCAATTTGATGGACAGCCTGCTTCAAATCATCCCATAGATTTTCAATGATATTCAAGTCAGGGGACTGTGACGGCCATTCCAGAACATTGTACTTCTCCTTCTGCATGAATGCCTTTGTAGATTTCCAACTGTGTTTTGGGTCATTGTCTTGTTGGAATATCCAACCCCTGCGTAACTTCAACTTTGTGACTGATGCTTGAACATTATCCTGAAGAATTTGTTGATATTGAGTTGAATTCATCCGACCCTCAACTTTAACAAGGGCCCCAGTCCCTGAACTGGCCACACAGCCCCACAGCATGATGGAACCTCCACCAAATGTGACAGTAGGTAGCAGGTGTTTTTCTTGGAATGCGGTGTTCTTCTTCCGCCATGGAAAGCGCTTTTTGTTCTGACCAAATAACTCAATTTGTGTTTCATCAGTCCAAAGCACTTTGTTCCAAAATGAGTCTGGCTTGTCTAAATGAGCATTGGCACACAACAAGCGACTCTGTTTGTGGCGTGAGTGCAGAAAGGGCTTCTTTCTCATCACCCTGCCATACAGATGTTCTTTCTGCCAATTGCGCTGAATTGTACTGTAGAATGATGTACAGATACACCATCTGCAGCAAGATGTTCTTGCAGGTCTTTGGAGGTAATCTGTGGGTTGTCTGTCACCATTCTCACAATCCTGCTCATATGCCGCTCCTGTATTTTTCTTGGCCTGCCAGACCTGCTGGGTTTAACAGCAACTGTGCCTGTGGCCTTCCATTTCCTGATTCTATTCCTTTCAGTTTAAACCTCTGAGATGGCTTTTTGTAGCCTTCCCCTAAACCAGGAGACTCAACAATCTTTGTTTTCTGATCTTTGGAGAGTTGCTTTGAGGATCCCATGCTGTCACTCTTCAGAGGAGAGTCAAAGGGAAGGAAGCACAACTTGTAATTGACCACCTTAAATACCTTTATATCTCATGATTGGACACACCTGTCTATGAAGTTCAAGGCTTAACGAGCTCATCAACCAACCAATCAGCATTGAGCAGTGACAGACATTCAAATCAGCACAATGACAAGGGGACCCACATTTGTGCACAGCCAGTTTTTCACATTTGATTTAATTTCATACAACTAAATACTGCGTCACTAAAAATCTTTGTTCGGAAAACACCGCAGTACTCAGATGTTCCTAGGAAATGAAAGACAGACCACTGTTATCTTTGTTGTTGAAAGGAGAGTCAGTTATTATGCAGGCTGAGAGAGGTTCACAAAGTTTTTCATATGACTGTACATCAACAAGAAATCAAATCAAATTAATAATATATCCATCCATCCATCCATAAGTTGAATAAATCAGACTCTCCAGCTACATGAATAAAAGGTAAAGTACCACTTCCAGTTAGTGGAAATAGCCCAAAAGTTGATAGAAATATACGTTTTGTACCTAATACTTATATGCAAAATTTGATTGATTTTGATTTCATATGACTGTACTTTTAAAGAAACTTCCTGATCATGAAAAATGTTTAAAGAAAAATCATTTGCAAAGTACTCAAACTAAAAAGTAAAAAATATAAAAAAAAATCTTGGAAGGTTGGAATGAGATGAGACGAGACATTTTCAGAGAGACACTTATACATCCCACGAGATGAGTCCACGCCCGGGGCCGGAAATAAAAGCCAAGAGTAGATGACAAAGTAGAACGTTGTATAGAATTCAAAAACGTTGGCGCGATACACATGCAGAGCAGATTAGAGATAATGGAAGTACGAAAATTCGAAAGTCTCAACAAAATGATAGTAAAGATCGCATTAGCGCAAACAAAAGGAAATTATTACTTGGTGAAATAACGGAACAGCGAAAAGAGACTGAATATATTGTTCGGATTTAAACTTTAAGTCAGAGACTTGTAGATCATCTAATTTGTGTTGCCATCAGCGAAAAAAAAAGTAATGTTTCCTTTCCAATGAAGTGGCGTATCCACGAGAATTAAAAGATTTGTTGTTTGGTGAAAGTGAAATCCCGTGAGAGAAAATTTCAAGCCCTGCAAGATAAGACTTTATGCAAAGAGGTTTGGAAAAGTCCTGCTCACATAATCACGCACATGGTTCAATCATCTCTCATTTGTGTGAATGCTATTGTCAGACACATTTCTTGTAGAGAGAAAGAAACGATATTCACTCACGGGCAGTTAAACGTTGTATTGTCACGATGGAATTCCAAACGCGGAAATCAAAATTCAATGCGATAGTGACGAAAAGGTAAAAGCGAAAAGAGATTGAATATATGGACAGAGGTGATATGACAGAAGTATGTAGATATTGTTTGGCTTTAAAGTTTAAGTCAGAGACGTGTAGATCGTCCAATTTGTATTGCCATCAGGGAAAAGTCGTGTTTCTTTCCAATGAAGAGGCGTATCCATGAGAATGAAAAGATTTGTTGTTTGGTGAAAGAGACCATAGTATCCAGAAAGTTGCCGGTTCGAATCCTTGTCACTGCCAAAAGAGATCCTACTCTGCTGGGCTCTTGAGCAAGACCCTTAACCTGTAATTGCTCCAGGGGTCGCTGTACAATGGCTGACCCTGCGCTCTAACCCCAAGGGGTATGCGAAAACTAACTAATTCCTAATATGAGAAACTGTATAAGACGAAATAATGAACAAAAAAAAAGTGAAATCCCACGAGAGAAAATTTCAAGCACACACACGGTTCTATCACGGTTCTATCAGTTCTCATTTGTGTGAATGCTATTGTCTGACACATTCCTTGTAGAGAGAAAGAAACGATATTCACTCACGGGCAGTTATTCTTTGCGTTGTCACGATGTAATTCCAAACATGGAATCAAAATTCAATGTGATATTGATGTGAAGGTAAAAGCGAAAAGAGACGGAATATGTGGACAGAGGTGATATGACAGAAGTGCGCCACGTGAGATGCAGATCACATGACACGGCAGCAACAGTAAGCCAGCAGCTGATCGAGCAAAGAGGAGGTAAAAATAAACAAACTATTTGTTTCCCATTGTATCACCGTTTAAGAGGGGGTTTCGGACGCTCCCTGGGGTGTGTTCAGCCCCTCTCTTCACAACGCAAACAGCAGAGATGCGAAGTGGCTGGTGCGTAGCGCAGGCCAGGTAGGGGGCAAAGCCCCCTAATATCATAAAAAAACAGCAACATTGTAATTCCCCACCATGCTAAACAAGTTTCAAAAATTGTTTGAATTGATTAATTTATGTGCGTCACACGATTTTATTTAGTCACATACAACCACAAAAATTGACGTTAAAGAAAAAAATATTTTTCCTTTTTAGTGCATATATAACTAAAGTAAATAAAATCATTTAACTTAAATTTTTTTTTTATAGATTTTATTTTTTGACTGCAGTCTAACTCAGAGGGGCACCCCATCACCTTGCTTGAGTCTCAGGTTTGAGACTGGGGTGCCTTTCCAGTGGATTTTCCTCTTTTTCATTTTGCTGTTATGAGTTTCATCTCAGTGGTCCTTTCTTCTTCCTTATTTGCTCCTTGTGACATTTCAGTCAGGGTTTCTCTTCCAGGCAGGGGGCTCAGATTCCTTTTCCATGTCATTTTTGATTCTTTTTGTTTGCATAATGTGGTCAGGTGCAGGAAAAACGGGACTGACAACCAAAAAAAGTTGGGACACCAACCGGGCGGTCCCATTTAACTCTTTTAGGGCTAATTTTTTTTTTGTTTCTTTTCTCCCAGGGCTGAATATTTTTCCAAAAACTAACTTTTTTTAAAAAAAGAACACAAAGCAATTGAAATGAACAAAAAATATTTCCTTTTGACAAATGTTACTGTCTTGCATGTTGTATGAGCCTGCATACTCTATGATTTCACATACATATCACATACATTTTACACAGCAAAGTCTGATCTCGCTCAAAGCAGCCAATTTCAGTCATTGCCACATTGCACTCCTTACAATACGTGTTGCTTTGGTGCCTACTTTTCAATTGTCTGTCGCTGCACTTTCTCACATATTTTGTTAGTGTGTACTGTAGAGAGACAAGTCACCCGTTTGCCATCATGCCATGCCACTGCCACCAAGTTTTCTGAATAAAACTTTGCAGCATCACGTACCTATCATCACGCTGCATAACCTGTCCAAAGCCACCAGGGGACAAAGCACGTCTGGACCAATGCTCTCTGAAGTTATATCACCAGTTCTGTCCCATCTCTATCTGTAATGCCACAGCGCGCTTCATCTCGTCTTTTGTTGTGAGTTTCCACTTTGAAAAACGAGAATGCGATGCAAGCGCAGCCCGCGATTCAAAAAATTTCTCTGCCTACCTGTTTGTCTTGTCTGCCAGTAGCTGAAAAGCAGCATCAGGAGAGAGCAGCCTGAAGTAGTTCAGCAGCGGGTGATCTGTCGTGTCCAACAGCAAGCCATGTCGTGTTGTGAAGTCCGGTAGCCCACGGATCAATGTCTGGGTATTCCTCCCACGCGAACCTTGCCGTAGATGCATCGGCTGCGCGAATGCGTTCAGCTGGCGCGGCATCGGCTGGTGTCCGATCAGCTGATGCCGGCTTCTCACTCTCTTGTTCGATCTCCTGATCACTGTCAATAAAATCCGATTCTGTAAAATCAGAGTCCGACTCCGCGATAATGCGCAAAACATCGTCTGCCGAGTGTTTTCTTTTCTGCACTCGCTTCGCTCCCTTGTCACATGTCGATGCCATCTTGCCATTGTTTACATTTCGCAACTCACGCACACGCAAGAATTAGTTGCCGAGTCAACGAGTCTAGCATTCCTCCAAGCACAGAGGGAATACCTGCGACGTGACAGTGAGTTTTGTCGCCATTAACAGCTGATTGTCGCCCTCTATCCCTGGATGTCGACTTTTGTCGACATTCACCCTCAACCCCTCCTGTCGACAAAAGTCGACATCCGCCCTAAAAGAGTTAAGTAAGAGGGTCCAAGATAAATAGTGTCTTGAGGTCAACCAAAACAAATGGCCACTTGGGCTCAGAACAACAACATAAGCTTTTATGGCTACTTTTTACATAATGTAGACATTATGTTGACCCAGTAGAGTGTAGCGGTCCAATGCCCCAGCATTTTTAAGTCCAAAGGACATCACCCGAAATTGGAACAACCCCTCCGGGGTGATGACAGCGGTCTTCTCCATGCTACTCTTCCCCATCCTCACCTGCCAATACCCGGACTTCAAATCTAGGGAGCTGAACACCGCTGCCCCATGCATAGACTCCAAGATGTCATGAATGAGGGGCATAGGGTAAAGCATCATCCAAGGTCTTCTTGTTCAGCTCCCAATAGTCCACACAGAATCGGTATGTCCCGTAGGCGTTTTGAACAAGTACCGCAGGGCTAGCCCACGGCGAGGTGGAAGGCTCGACGACCCCATCCGCCAACATCTGGTCAACCCACTCCTTGATTATTCCTCTCTTGAGAGGTGACACTCTGTAGGCTCTGTGCCGAACCGGGACAGGGTCGACTGTGTGAATGTGGTGACACACCACCTCACTCCGACCCAATTTGTCCGTCCACACAGAGTGCCACATTCTAAGCAGTGGCTGAACGAGCTCCGGCTATTCAAGAATTGGGCTGGGCTCATCCACCAACTGCGCGAGGTAATAATACAAGTTACGCCAAACCAGATTACTTTGAGCCTTCGTCCCAAACCGATGGACACCCCCCCATCCCCACGTCAAATCATACTCCAGCCGCGACAGATGGATGGTAAGACCTACCGACACAACAAGAGAGTCCATTCCAAGTACAAGAGGGGTACTGGTAGTAGGACCCCCACTTTGTCAATTATGATGGCAACCTTGGCTGCTGCAATCCTAAAGATGCATCAGAGACAGAAAAGAAACCTGAAGTTCCGTGGCGCTTGTAGAGTGCGTGTCCTGAGTCTCTTCTGAAGGGATCAACTAATAGGAAAGGGTGGTTGCTAAGTAACGTTGAGGGCGGTGCTGGGTGTGGCTTCCTGTGTAGCTAGTGTCACGATTGGTGCATTTTTTTTAGTGATTTCTGCCTTCTTTTTGCACTTCTGTTTGACTCAACTGGTGTAATTGAACTCAAGAAATTCCAGTTGGGTATTATCTTCTTTTTCCAATCACTTTGAGTGTTTTGTGCTCTCACTTTTTAGAAAGGCAAAGCATTCATATTCCATTTTAAAAATACCACTTAATTACTGCATACAGGAGGAACAAAAATTGAAAGATATTTTGCACTAGAAGGTCATAAACCTGTAATGTTTGGTCTACAGCAGCAGTCAGACTGGAACAAAGCAAAGAGATTAAAAACAGAGAACAATTGGATAAGTGCTTTAATTACTTGGTATCCATTGGGATTAAATGAAAAATAAAATTAATTGGGGGAATTTGAGATTACCGATTAGGAATTATTATGTATTAAATTATTGGGATCACTATTTATTAACTTTTAGGGAGTATTAATTATGTATTATTTATTAACTACATTTTTAGGGACTACTATTTATGGATTATTTATTAATTTTATGATTTTATTAGATATTATTTATTAATAATGTTAAATAATATTTTGACATCTGTGGTGGGTTGGCACCCTGGCCGGGATTAGTTCCTGCCTTGTGCCCTGTGTTGGCTGGGATTGGCTCCAGCAGACCCCCGTGACCCTGCGGGTTGGAAAATGGATGGATGGATGGATGAATATTTTGACATTTTTAAATTTAAATTATTTTGGGTTTTCAGTATAATTGTGGGAGGGTTGAATAAACGAAATATATTTAGGATTTTAAATTGGGAACTAAGTGTTCCTGAGCGTGCTGTAAAAGCTCTATCCCCTACCCTAATCCTGAGAAACCTCTTCCCGTGACGCCATTTTGAATTTTTACCTGGCATTTGTGTCTGCTGTTGCCACGGTAATTTTAACATTATTAGCATGACCAGACAAAAAGGTTGTCAAAATGTGTTATTGCTTATTTAATAATAGATTTCTATTCTATTATTCAGTATATTCTGTTATTTGTTATCTAATTTCTATTCTGTTCTTACAGTTGTTGATGTTTTTGTTTGAGTTGTCCAAAAATCAGTTTGTCTCTCTGGTGTTTACCCAACATGTATTTTTGACCTCACTTCATCTCCTGATACCTTTAAAAAGTTTTCAGTATCTTCTACTGAGGTGAAACAATACGATTTTTTTCTATAGAGAAAACACAATAATGTGAAAATATTTTTAAAATATGCAGCATGTGACCACCTTTATTGTGTTTCGATCCTCAGAGTCCCCTGTCCTGCCATCTACACCACAAACATCTCAGTTACTACCAACTGATGCTTCCCTGGAAGTGGTTGAAGAATCAACAGGAATGACTACCGAGTCACCTGATACTTCTCAAGAATCGAAAACGGAAGGTACGCGTAGTGTGGATTTGAATTTTCTGTAAGACTTAAGATGGACGGAAAAAACAAAGCAGTACATTAGAAAAGGAAAAGAGCGCAGTCCAAGTTGGTCTAAAGAAATAGCTAAGTAAACAGTGCTGAAGATGTGTTTCAAAAACTCCTAGAAGGGAATTGTTGCACAAAGACAGATAGACATATAAACGGCACTATCAGATAAATTTGAAAGACACAACATCATAGATAGAAAGTAGACAGA
The DNA here is from genome assembly GCF_900747795.2 of Erpetoichthys calabaricus. Taxonomy (NCBI): domain Eukaryota; kingdom Metazoa; phylum Chordata; class Cladistia; order Polypteriformes; family Polypteridae; genus Erpetoichthys; species Erpetoichthys calabaricus. The sequence goes on along the minus strand of NC_041399.2, from coordinate 211,672,918 downwards.
GAGATGGGATATGAACATGAATGTGAAAAACACTATATAATTAATAGTTAGAAACATCCATCCATTATCCAAACCGCTATATCCTAACTACAGGGTCACGGGGTTCTGCTGGAGCCAATCCCAGCAAGCACGGCATGCAAGGCAGGAAACAAACCCCAGGCAGGGCACCAGCCCACCGCAGGGCACACACACCCACCAAGCACACACTGGAACAATTTAGAATCGCCAATGCATCTAACCTGCATGTCTTTGGACTGTGGGAGGAAACCGGAGCATCCAGGCAGACACGGGGAGAACATGCAAACTCCACGCAGGGAGGACCCGGGAAGTGAACCCAGGGTCTCCTTACTGCAAGGCAGCAGTGCTACCCACTGTGCCACCGTGCCACCCAGATAGAAACATACATTTGAAAATTATTATTAGATAGATAGATAGATAGATAGATAGATAGATAGATAGATAGATAGATAGATAGATAGATAGATAGATAGATAGATAGAAAGGCACTATATAATACTGTAGATAGATAGATAGATAGAGTGAAAGGCACTATATAATACTGTAGATAGATAGATAGATAGATAGATAGATAGATAGATAGATAGATAGATAGATAGATAGATAGATAGATGTGAAGGTACTATATGATAGATAGATAGATAGATAGATAGATAGATAGATAGATAGATAGATAGATAGATAGATAGATAGATGTGAAGGTACTATATGATAGATAGATAGATAGATAGATAGATAGATAGATAGATAGATAGATAGATAGATAGATAGATAGATAGATAGATAGATAGAGTGAAAGGCACTATATAATACGATAGATAGATAGATAGATAGATAGATAGATAGATAGATAGATAGATAGATAGATAGATAGATAGATAGATAGATAGATAGATAGATAGATGTGAAGGTACTATATGATAGATAGATAGATAGATAGATAGATAGATAGATAGATAGATAGATAGATAGATAGATAGATAGATAGATAGATAGATAGATAGATAGATAGAGTGAAAGGCACTATATAATACTATAGATAGATAGATAGATAGATAGATAGATAGATAGATAGATAGATAGATAGATAGATAGATAGATAGATAGATAGATAGATAGAGTGAAAGGCACTATATAATACTGTAGATAGATAGATAGATAGATAGATAGATAGATAGATAGATAGATAGATAGATAGATAGATAGATAGATAGATAGATAGATAGATTGAAAGGCACTATATAATACTGTAGATAGATAGATAGATAGATAGATAGATAGATAGATAGATAGATAGATAGATAGATAGATAGATAGATAGATAGATAGATAGATAGATAGATGTGAAGGTACTATAGATAGATAGATAGATAGATAGATAGATAGATAGATAGATAGTGCCTTTCATCTATCTATCTATCTAAGACTCATTCATAAGGTGTCAATTATAAACATACATGTGTACGACATGATTCATTGCTGTTTCACACAGACTGTGTTTAATTTCTCTCCTTTTGTTTCATGTGTGTTTCATACCGGGAATTCAGATTTGGCCACTGAGGGTAGGGAGGTGAGGAAGGAAGGGCATTTGGGGAAAATGGGATTACGAACGACACCCAGTCACATCTCACATAAATGCATAAATACTGTACCCTGAATTATAATACACCTGCTTATTTAACTAACCTTTCTGTCAAGTATTGGCGGGTGCAGATACAGGGGAAGATGGCATGAGGACCAAATATTTTTTAGTGCTAATATATCCTCTGAACATCGTGGGTGGTGAAGTGTAGCGATTGCACACATTTTGAGCGATTGTTACAACGCGATCCGGCGCAATTCTGACGTTTGATGACCTTTGTCTTTGTCAGAAAAAAAAATACCAGGATATTAATTCTGTTTAGTTATTCATTTCCTTTCTATTTCCAAGTTTAGTTCTGTATAAAAATAATTGTGTTGGAGTAAACAGTCATGTTGTACTGGATATTAAGATCAATAACAATAACGACAGAATATGTGGATTTCCGGCAGGTCCTGAAATGGCTCCTTCCAGTAGAAAGCCTCATGTGACAATATTGCAGATCCCGAAAACAACTGACACCTCTCTAGAGTCAGAAACAGAAGGTAAATCAATAAATAATTATAATAAAGTTAATTTTTTCATATTTAATTTTTTAATTCTGAATAGGTAATCACTGATGTAGAGCAGCACACAGGCTAATGCTGCTGCTGCCTCAAAAATTCAGCATTCTGGTTCTTGTCTTGCCCGTACGTTTCTCCTTTGTCTTCCTCCCACATTTCAAATGAACGTAGAATGCCCATAAAAAGTATTCCCCCACCCCCCTCCCCTTTCCCTGGAGGTTTTCACATTTTACTGTTATACAGTTGTAGCGGTCCAGTGCTGCTAAATTCACACCATCGAAGTGACGGTAATTTATTTTATTTTTTTTAGTGGAGATTCCCAGTCTTGGCCCGACCCTCATGCACTCACAAACAGAGACAAGAAGCCGGGAAATAAAACAGCAAATAAAGAATGTATTAATGATAATAAATGAAAACAACAATCCCACCACAGTTCCGCTTATGCCAACTATACATTAAATACAACAAACCACAAACAATATATATATACACATACAGGGGACATTCAAAAATTTCTGCACTTTTTTTTACTCTGTTTATTAGGAATTTCAAAAACAAATTGCATCACCTCATATATAGTCAGCTTCATTTGCGATGCACTTTTCCCAGCATCGTACAAACTTTTTAATGCCCAAGTAGTACTCCTGCTGCCTTCGCCATTTCCAGCAAAAATATAAAGGTGCAGAAAACTTTTTGGACACCCCTTGTATAGACATATATATATATATATTGTGACAGTTTAGGGTCTCCATGACCCCTTGAACCCTCAGACTAGACGTCAGACACCAGATAAAAGTCCAAATAATAGTTTATTATTAATAATAATAATAATAAATTTGCACAAAGCACCCTCCTCTCCACAATACTCAATAATAAATCAATAATCAAATAACAATACTCAATCCTCCACTCCCAGACGCGTTGCCACCCTTCCACCCAGCTCAGCTCAACGTCTGGGATTTCCCATCGTCTTTTTATATCCCCTGACCCGGAAGTGTTTCTGTCCAATCAGTCCACAGTTCCTTTTCCCTTCCGGGTCAGGGTAAACAGTCCTTTTCTTCACCCCAGGAGCACGTCGTTCCTTCCTGTCATGTGACCGTGACGTACTCCCGGGTTATAGGGCACATAAGAGCCCATGACCCCCCTTACAGCGACTCCCAGTGGCCCCCAAGGTATCCAGCAGGGCTGTGTATAAACACTACATAGTCCATGAGGCCCTGCTGGAACTCGGGGCACATCCACGCTGCTGGGAGAGCTCCTCCTGGCAGCCTGGGGGTGAGGGCCGGAGTAAAAAGCTGGTAATCCTTCACAATATTATATATATATATATATATATATATATATATATATATATATATATATATATATATATATATATATATATATATATATGCAGGTTAGGTGGTTTGGCGATTCTAAATTGGCCCTAGTGTGTGCTTGGTGTGTGGGTGTGTTTGTGTGTGTCCTGTGGTGGGTTGGCACCCTGCCCGGGATTGGTTCCTGCCTTGTGCCCTGTGTTGGCTGGGATTGGCTCCAGCAGACCCCCGTGACCCTGTGTTCGATTCAGCGGGTTGGAAAATGGATGGATGGATAGATGGATGGATATATATATTATATATATATATATATATATATATATATATTGTCACAAAAGCCACAAAGAGCCATAGCAAGGTTTGGGACAGCCACCCGTGTATTTGGTTTCCTGGCTGCAAATTGATAGCACTGCTGTGCACAAAACCGAGTCCAAAATAAAACTGAGGGAATAGGGAAAAGGTGGAGGCTTTTAAAGGGGAAGACAAGAAGTGAGGTCAAAGGTGTCAGGCTCATGAAGGTCTTCTTCCATAGGCTCAGACCCGGAAGTGACGTCAAGAGGGCCAGGTGGAATCTCCCATGAATGGTCTGCAGGAGAGGGAGAAAAAGATTCAGTGCCCTCTGTTACATTTCGGTCTGATTCAGAATTGCCCTCACTCAAGCCCTTTAGCTGCCTCCCATGCGCACGTGTGTGACAATATATATATTATATATATATATATATATATATATATATAAAAAAAAAACAATCCAGTATTAAACAAACCAAAGCAGACATCCAAACACCGATCCCATCGACACTACCGTACATAGACGACATCATGATCAGAGAAGAAACATGATCTATTCTTGAGTAGCTGACTCAAAAATGGAAATATCGGAAAATGGCCTACAACCTAACATCAGAAAGACAGAATGCCTCAAAAGTCGCCCGCAGATGGTCAGGAACATCCATGTGGATGGTCAACAGCTGAACAAAACCACTGAGTTCAAGTACCTGGGCTCCCGTGTAAGCACAGACAGCGACAGCTCTCCTGATGACTGAACATACGTCACCGCAGTTTAGCTCAAGTGGTAGTAAGTTCCAGAAGTCCTGTGTGACTGACGAATGCCTAACTTTGTCAAAGTGAAAAAGTGTACAAGACCACTGTCTGACCTGTGGCCCTCTATGGAGTTGAATGCTGGGCGGACGATTGCGCAACAAGAACAAGCACTCCACACGATGGAAATGAAAATGGTTTGATGGTCACTCGGCCTCACGCGATGGGACCATCTCATTAACGTGGATGTTAGGAAAATGATTGGTGTAGTGTTGATTATGAGATGCAAGAGGCCCACTTGAAACGGTATGGATATGTACTCCGCAGTGGAGAAGGAGCAATCGCCCAGATATCCCTAAGATTTCAGCCCTGGCAGCAAGCGACCTTACGGGAGGTCCAAAAAGTGCTGGCTTGACAGGATCAAAGAGGATATGCAACAAATCGATGTCAACCTGGAAGACGTCTTAGACCACAAGAAGTGGAGAAGGGTATTTATTGAAAGCAGCGGACCTGGCAATAGCGCAAGGAAATACTAATTTAAGAGAATGAGTTTTTTACTGTGAAAATATACCGTTAATGTGTTGTATTTTTACAGAATTATTTGTACAATGTGCTCCAGCAATGTCTTCACATTTGTGGCATTGCATTAAATAAAAAGGAATATTGTTGGGTGCTCAGCCACTAAAACAAGGAAATATTTGTGTATTTAAAATGGACACCTAAATCTTCATGTCACTATTTTCTATACATATAAAATTTATTTATTTATATTTATTCTTTTGTCTTTCTTTCATGCTCAATTTTTTTTTTAGGACATGACAAGCCAGAATCAAAAACAGTGCCTTTCTTCATGCTCCCCATTTTAGGAGGTGAAACTTTGATTGATTTGCCGCTAGGCAGTGAAGTTGAAGGTAAGCTCTGCTCATGAACAGAAGGATGTCATTGTCTAGAATAATGGTTGTCAAAGTGTTTCGGACTGAGGGCCACCTTGTCACAGTCACAGATAGATATGAAAGGCACTATATGATAGATAGATAGATAGATAGATAGATAGATAGATAGATAGATAGATAGATAGATAGATAGATAGATAGATAGATAGATTTGAAAGGCACTATATGATAGATAGATAGATTTGAAAGGCACTATATAATAGATGGATAGATGTGAAAGGCACTATATGATAGATAGATAGATAGATAGATAGATAGATAGATAGATAGATAGATAGATAGATAGATAGATAGATAGATAGATTTGAAAGGCACTATATAATAGATGGATAGATGTGAAAGGCACTATATGATAAGTAGATAAGCAGATAGATAGATGTGAATGGCACTATATGATAGATAGATAGATAGATAGATAGATAGATAGATAGATAGATAGATAGATAGATAGATAGATAGATAGATAGATAGATAGATAGATTTGAAAGGCACTATATGATAGATAGATAGATAGATAGATAGATAGATAGATAGATAGATAGATAGATAGATAGATATGAAAGGCACTATACAATAGATGGATAGATGTGAAAGGCACTATATAATAAATAGATAGATAGATTTGAAAGGCACTATATGATAGATGGATAGATGTGAAAGGCACTATATGATAAGTAGATAAATGGATAGATAGATGTGAATGGCACTATATGATAGATAGATAGATTTGAAAGGCACTATATGACAGATGGATGGATGTGAAAGGCACTATATGATAAATAGATAAACAGATAGATGTGAATGGCACTATATGATAGATAGATAGATAGATAGATAGATAGATAGATAGATAGATAGATAGATAGATAGATAGATAGATAGATAGATAGATAGATAGATAGATAGATAGATAGATAGATAGATAGATAGTAAATGTATTTTGCAATGCATTCAGTTACAAAGTGCATAGAATTTGTCTTTCCAACAGATGGCACATCACTAACATTTGTAATAATAATAATATTAATGATAACGTTCTCCTTCTTATCTGTTTTGGTTTTGTGCCTTTTAGAATGCACCAGCAGCACCTTCTACCAATACGGCACCAATGGCCGAATGAAATACGAAATGCCAAGGCTCGGGGAGATGCTGCACTGCCTAACTGACCGATGCCCTCACGAATTCGAGATGTACGGCTGCTACTGTGGACAGGAAGGCCGAGGCCGCCCGGTGGATGAACTGGACAGGTACAGTCAGTTGGTGTTTTGGTTTTCTCGTGTTCACATGTGTGCAGTCATTTTGCAAAATTCCCATTTGCTTTTGCCGTAATTGGCACTGATGTATGTAAGGATTGTTTTCAGTCATAAGAAACAAACTTTTGAATTCTGCACAAATCATTCTGAAATGATCTGAGTGATTCAGAGTCATGGAGGAGTGGGACAGATCCCAGCAGAACTGGTAGGAATCAACCCTGTGGCCAAGCCATTGTAGGGCACACTTGTGTACACACTGACGCCAGTACCAAGAATGGAGATGGCAGTTTATTTAACCAGCATGCACTTGCACCCATTGCCATTTTTCCTAGTGCTGTGTATTAGACAATCTTTGTCCATTGATTCATTCATTCTTTTCAAACCGTTGTTGATAAGTCACTTACGGGAGCGAAAATGTTTGGATACAAACAGAAGAACAAATCAGGACAAAACTGAAAGTGGTATGTGATGGGTACATTGTGATGTGATATTCATGATCAGCACCCAAAAATCTATAAGAAACACCCAACAGTGTTCAAGAAGCAAAAACGTTTGTTGTGCAGTGGTATCAGATCCAAAAGTAAGCGCGGTCCCCCAAGACGTATGATGTACTGCACCTGAAATCTTTGTTGTTGTTGTTGTTCAAATGTCACTTCTAGGTGTTGCTACCATCACCAATGCTGTCTGGAGCAGATTCGAATGCTCGGTTGTCGCCCAGAAAGAAGATTTAATGGCCACCTCACGTGTGAAAACGGGCAACCCAGATGTAAGTGTGTTGATGTCGTCTTTCGGGGAGTGGGGTGGACTCAGGGGGTCAAACAAGAATTTCAAAGATACAGCTGTATCTTCAAACTGGGTTAGGTGGGTCAAATGTTGGGTGGGTGAATGTTGGGAACGTGATTGGCTTCCCAGTACAATGTTTGGTTAACCATCATATGATGGATTCAGAAAGTCTTGAAGACCCCCTCAGTATTTTTTAACATTTTGTTACCTTGCACTCAATTTGTTTTTTTTATCCCCACCAGACATTTCATATCTGTGGAAATTTCTTGCTTTCTTGCCTTTTTAAAAAAAAAAACGATTGTGTGGGTTCAGGAGGCTTCTCATAGTCCAGGGGTGTCCAACTCCAGTCCTGGTGGGCCGCAGTGAACACAGGTTTTCATTCTAACCGTCGTCTTAACTCTTTGAGGGTTGAAACATTTTTCCAAAAAACACAGTTTCTGAAAAGCAATGGTTTCACACAGAAATCAACATAAAACGTCTGTTGCTGCATGCTGTGGCTGCCAGTTTCCCAAGATTATGCGGCAGGCTTGCTGCCAGGCTCAGAGCCGGCTTTAGGGCGAAGCGAAGGAAGCAACCGCTACGGGCCCACAGCTGGAGGGGGCCCACTGTGCCCAAGGTTTTTTTTTTTTTCCTGTGATGCGGGCCCAATGGAGCAACAGACTTCTTCACTCCAACCTCTATTACTAATTTTTTTATATATATAATTCACGGGCAACATGTTCCATCACCTAATTACTCCACGTGGACATCGCCACTCGGCACTCCAATCTTCATTACTCTTCACTCAGGCCTGCACACCTGTTGCCGCCTCCACGGCTCATCTGTGCCTCTGTCCTCAGTAGGTGGCCACTTACGCTTCAGTCAGGGCCACTCCGCCGCACTGCATTCTCGACAGAGCATGCATTCTCTTCGTAAAGCCATCACTTTCCTTCATATCAATATATTTCCATGTTGTTAGAAAGAACGTCTTGCAGATAGTAGTTAGGCCTTGCCGAATTTCCACAGTTTGAAATTATTGTATTCCAAATGTCTTCAGTTCCACCGCCAAAGAAATATAAATCAGGTGCTCAAAAACGTAAAGAAAAAGCAGCGGAAGATGAATTCTTCGCTCCCCAAAATAGCGCTTTGCAACGCTTCCTAACAAAAACGGTTAGCTCTAGCAGCAGCAGCAGCAGCACTAGCACCAGGACTGAACTTCCATTAGTCGAAGATAACAGAATAGCATTGACTGTGCCTATAACGGTATCTTCGGTGGAGAGGAGTTTTTCAAAACTCAAGCTTATCAAAAATTTCTTGCGAAGCTCCATGAGCCACGAACGCCTGAATAGTCTGGCATTGATTTCAATTGAGCAAGAGCTAGTCAAATTTCTTGATTACAGTAATCCCTCGCTACTTCGCGGTTCACTTTTCGCGGATTCACGACTTCGCGGATTTTATATGTAAGTATATCTAAATATATAATGCGGATTTTTCACTGCTTCGTGGGTTTCTGCAGACAATGCGTCTTTTTACTTCTGGTATTTGCTTCCTCAGTTGGTTTGCCCAGTTGATTTCATATAAGAGATGCTATTGGCGGATGGCTGAGAAGCTACCCAATCAGAGCACGCAGTTAAGTTCCTGTGTGCTGATTGGCTCAGCGACGGAGTGCTGCATTAACCAGGAAGTCTCATCTCACTCATTCAGCATTAACGTGCTCTTGCTACTGCATTCAGGGGATTATCACCTTCAATCGTCATCATTTTTACTGCGCAGCATATTCATCACCATCATCACGTCATATATAGCTACGTGTACTTCGCTATACAGTAAGTGTAAACTTATCTACCGATTTCATATTGCTTAGCAGTTGTCCCTGTTATTAATAGAGTAAAGGGTGGGTTGTAAACAATACAGGGAGGGTTTAAAAACGTCCAAATACACGTTAAATAATTAAATAAATATGGTGTCCCTACTTCGCGGAAATTCAGTTATCGCGGTCGGCCTTGGAACCTATCTCCCGCGATAAGTGAGGGATTACTGTATTCTGAACTTATTCATGAGTTTGCCAGTGCCAAGGCTCGAAAATTGTCTTTTGTGTGAAATAGATTTCAATATCTGCTGGTAAGTTATTTTATACGGCAATCTGAATATCTCGAAAGTATGAAAACAAGCTTTAAAACCGAATAAAAATGTAAAAACAAAATAATGTGGATCTCATCTTCATAAAATAAAAAAAATATATAAAAAATATAAAAAACAGAAAAAAAAGCACTTGGCCTAGCTATTTACCTCCACGTGCTGCCTGGTGGAAACAGCAAAAGCTGGCTAAAATGTAGCTTGATCTGTTAATGTATCGTCACTTAAGACATTTATGCGGGCCCGCTCCGACCTCCATCACTCATACCCTTCACTCAGGGCCTTATACGACAGTCCGCACTGACAGCCTGCAAATTTGGCTCCTGTCAGTGTGTTACGGTTACGGTTGTCAGTGTCAAACAGAAATCGTCAAAAAGTGATGGCTGTAGATGCCGGAAAAACGCATTTCTGCAGCTCAGAATGCAGGAAATCGCTTGGCGGCCGGAGCTCTGCCCTGGACCCCCTAGCTGCAGGGGTCGGTATCAGTTTGCTTCGGGGCCGAAATTGTCTAGGGCCAGCTCTGCCAGGCTGTCTTTGCGTGGCTGGAACAAAGTCGCAGTGCGTTGCAATCTGGTTTCTACCTATTATCATTGTTACGTAGCAGTCCTCCCTGGCGAACATTGTCAGTACAACGATTAGCTGGGGACCAATCAGCTGAAGCTGGAACCTCACATTCATTTTCAATCACTTTTATCGAAATCGGAGTCCGTCTAGTCATAGTCCAGTTCAGAGATAATAGGCAAAACGTCATCCACAGAGTGTTTTGATCTGTCACCAGATGTCAGTGCCATTTTTGCCATTGTTTGCTTCTTGCTACTCACGCGAGTGCAGGAAATCTCAGTCAAACTAATGAAGCTAACTTTCCTTCTAGCAGCGAGAGTCCAACTAAAACATAACGGTTGGTTTGTTATAGTTGACAGTCGATTACCATCGTCAACTCCTCCTTTTGACAAAAGTCAACATCGGCCCTGAAAGGGTTAATTAGTGAGCTGTTTTTGGTGCTGATTCACTTGTTTGGCCTTCGTTTTAATTGACGTAACTCAGACCCCTTAGTTCAGGGGTGTCAAACTCCAGTCCTGGTGGGCCGCAGGTTTTCATTCTAACCCTTTTCCTAATCAGTTTTCACTGCTAATTAACTCCTTTTCCCTTCATTTTAAGAGCCCTGTTTTTAAGGATTCAGTCCTCTGAATTGATTCGTTTCTTCATTAAATGGCAGCCAAACAGAAATGAGACGTGAAACGAGCCAACAGATGACCAGCTAAACTGGGATTTCAAGCAATTTCACTCCAACCAATCTCTTAATGAGAAGCCAATTCTTGCTGTTAATTAAACTCGTTATTTAATTCCATGGCTTGTTGCTGCTCTTATTCTGCCACAGCAGACATTTCCCAAACTGTTTTTCTAAGAACATTGTCAGAATATTTTGGTCAAACCAGTGTGTTTCTTTGTGCCGGTCCCAAGCCTGGATAAATGGGAAGGGTTACGTCAGAAAGGGCATCCAGTGTAAAATTTTGCCAAATCAATATGCGGACAAAGATGATCTGCTGTGGCAACCCCTAACGGGAGCAGCCAAAAGAAGAAGAAGAAGATCGTCAGAATATTTTGGTGACCTGAGAGATCAGCCTTACTGAGACCTTCACCTTTCTTTATTTTCAGATATTGTGAGATGGGCACAGATGAGCTGGTCATGTGGCGTCTCGTTTTATGTCTCATTATTGTTTGGCTGCTAATTAAAGAAAAAGAGACAACTAAGGGGTCTGAGATAGGTTCATTGAAACTATAAAGCAAAAGAAGTTAATTAGCAGCAAAAACTCGTCACTAATGAAGAAGACGGTTAGAATGAAAACCTGCAGCCACTGCGGCCCACCAGGACTGGAGTTTGACACCCATGCCTTATTTGTTTCTTTTTCCTTAATGAGCAGACAAACAATAATGAGACACAAAACAAGACCAGCTGACCTGAAAATAAAGAAAGGTGAAGGGTCTCGGACATGTTGGTCTACTCAGGTCACCAAAACATCTTGATGGTGGTCTTAGATAAAATAGAAAATCAACCGCCTGATGTGGCAGAAGGAGAGCAGCAACAGGTCCTGATATTCAATAATGGCTTTAATTAAAAGCAAGAACTGGCTTCTCATTAAGAAACTGGTTGGAGTGAAATTGGCTGGAGTTTGACGTTCATCTGTCGGCTCGTTTCACGTGTCGTTTCTGTTTAATGAAGAAACGAATCAATTCAGAGGACTGAATCCTTAAAAACAGGGCTATTAAAATGAAGAGAAAAGGAGTTCATTAGTTAGGAAAAGGGTTAGAATGAAAACCTGCGGCCCACCAGGGCTGGAGTTTGACACCCCTGAACTAAGGGGTCTGAGTCACGTCAATTAAAACGAAGGCCAAACAAGTGAATCAGCAGCAAAAACGGCTCACTAATTAAAAAGATAGATAGATAGATAGATAGATAGATAGATAGATAGATAGATAGATAGATAGATAGATAGATAGATAGATAGATAGATAGATAGATAGATAGATATGAAAGGCACTAGATAGATAGATAGATAGATAGATAGATAGATAGATAGATAGATAGATAGATAGATAGATAGATAGATAGATAGATAGATATGAAAGGCACTATATAATAGATAGATAGATAGATAGATAGATAGATAGATAGATAGATAGATAGATAGATAGATAGATAGATAGATAGATAGATAGATATGAAAGGCACTAGATAGATAGATAGATAGATAGATAGATAGATAGATAGATAGATAGATAGATAGATAGATAGATAGATAGATAGATAGATAGATAGATAGATAGATAGATAGATATGAAAGGCACTATATAGATAGATAGATACTTTATTAATCCCAAGGGGAAATTCACATACTCCAGCAGCAGCATACTGCATACAGCAGCATACAGCCACAGATGTCAAACTGTCCAGCTCCATGCCTACAATAGAGCCTGCCTTCCTCACCAGTTTGTCCAGGCATGAGGTGTCCCTCTTCTTTATGCTGCCTCCTCAGCACACCACCACATAGAAGAGGGCGCTCGCCACAACCGTCTGATAGAACATCTGCAGCATCTTATTGCAGATGTTGAAGGACGCCAGCCTTCTAATGAAGTATAACCGGCTCTGTCCTCTCTTGCACAGATCATCAGTATTGGCAGTCCAGACTAATTTATCATCCAGCTGCACTCCCAGGTATTTATAGGTCTGCACCCTCTGCACACAGTCACCTCTGATGATCACGGGGTCCGTGAGGGGCCTGGGCCTCCTAAAATCCACCACCAGAATGAAAACCTGCGGCCCCTGCAACCCACCAGGACCGGAGTTGGACAACCCTGTCATAGTCCATTTGATCGATATGTCTGTTCAGTTGTAAGTCCGTGTCTGTCTCTTCCATCTGTCCCCCTCAGGTGTGGGAATGACCATTTGTGACAAGTTAAACTGCATATGTGACAAAGCAGGCGCGGAGTGCATGGCGCGTGCCCAATTCAACGATTCAATGGCCTTCCTGGACAGGCAGCAGTGCCGTGGTATGAAAGCATCCTGCAGGCGCTGGCCAGCCGGCGGACGACCCCCCAGACCGACACCTCCGAAATCGGAAGACTCCAGCGAGGAAATCGGAATTCACACCTTAGAATCTTTAGGCTCATCCAGACTGGCACGTCAATCCCGTTCACGCGCTGCCAGGCATCTCGGTGTGGGCACTACGCCACGGGGAGCCACGGAGATGACGACGACCGCAGAGACTGAAGGGCCAGAAGAAACTGGCGAGCAGAATGGAGAGTTAGCTTGGTCATCTGAAATATACGGGGAAACGCAAACCACCGTGAATCCGAGAAGAAAATGAAACGCATCGGGAGCATCGTCTTTTGTCACGTTATTTTATATTGTCGATAGCTTAATTTTTTCCTGTGTTTCCATGACTTGAGTTGACAAAATGAAAAGGTCAACATGACCTCATTAACACAATACAAGTTTCTCTGGTGCTTATTGTCTCTCATCATCATGGTGTGTGTTTTTTCCTTTTTTATTGTGTTTTATTTCACATTTGTGCTGTATATACAGGCTTATATCTATTGTGGACCACTAGGGGGCACTGTATTTTTTTTTTTGGTATTAGATACACTGTATTAACCCATCCATCCATCCATTCTCCAACCAGCTGAATCCAAACACAGGGTCACGGGGGTCTGCTGGAGCCAATCTCAGCCAACACAGGGCACAAGGCAGGAACCAAACCCGGGCAGGGCGCCAACCCACCACAGGACACACAAAAACACACCCACACACCAAGCACACACTAGGGACAATTAACCCCTGAGGGTAAATTGTCCTTGGAGGTCAGAGTGCATAGTCAACCATTGTACGGCGCCACTCGGGTCATTTTCAGGTTAAGGGCCTTTGATGTCACCTCCGGGATCCCTCCTGGCACTTACAGGATTTGAATTGGCATCCTTCAGATCTGCAGCCCCTGAGCTGCCACTCCGCTTAACCCTAAACCCCCAGACATAACTGCACAGACACAGTTTCAGATTCCAATAATGAGATTTATTGCCACAAATACACTCTACTGCCCAAAGTATTAGTATTAGGTCGCCGTTAGACACACATGAAATTTAATGACATCCCATTCTTAATACGTAGGCATTAATGCGGAGTCGGACCACCCTTTGCAGCTAAAACAGCTTCAACTGTTCTAAGAAGGCTTTCCACAGAGGCAGATTATCACTCTGTAGTGAGCGACGTCTCACACTTCCGGGTCAAGGACTATAAAAAGGACAGTGAAACACCAGAGCATTGAGCTGAGCTGGGTGGAAGGTTGGCAACGCGTCTGGGAGTGTGGAGGATTGTGATTAGTGTATTGTTTATTAGTGCACTTTATTATTGTCCAAATAAATAATTATTGGACTTTGACCTGGTGTCCGAAGAGTGGTCAGAGGGTTCAAGGGGTCGAGAGGACCACAATCTGTCACAATATATCTATACTAGACAAAGAGCCCGTTTCGACAACGTAAGATGAAACGGGGACGAGTGGAATAGTAAGTAATAAGTATAAGCACCACAAACCTGATATAGGTGTATTGAATGAATGCGTAATTAGGCCTGGAGCTGTAGTCGAAATCGCCTTTCAGGCCTCTAGAGCTTTAATCGAAGTCGCCTTTCTCTTTGAATTTGGGCGGCTGTAAATCCGTCGCCTGCCGCGATGTCGGTCTCGTAAGGTTTTTCGGGCAGCTGCGCAAAAGTCGATTGCGCATTCGGCTTCGGACATGCGCAGAAGGCTTCGGACGGACCCTGCCGCGATGCTGGTCGAAGTCGCCTTTCTCTTTGAATTTTTGCAGCCATAAATCCGTCGCCTGCCGTGATGTTGGTTGAAGTCGCCTTTCTCTTTAAATTTTCGCGGCTGTACATCCGCCGCCTGCCGCGATGTCGGTCTCGTAAGGTTTTTCGGGCAGCTGCGCAGAAGGCGACTGTGCATTCGGCTTCGGACGGACGTGAGTGAGTGAGGAGACTGGCAAATTATATATAAGATATGTATGTATACACATTGTGATAAATGTTCTTCTTTAAAATAAAGAGAAGTGCCACAATAACAAAGTTTTAGGGACCATCCCCGTATAATGTCCATAGGACAAGAAGAAAACACAAAAAAAGACTGTTGCAGTGATCAAAAGCAAATATATCGCGGATGATGAATGGTACATGAAAAACATGGCGTTTTTATACAGAAAACAAAATGGAGAAAGGAAATGAGTTGGCGGGACATGACGTCAATGCTGTGGGTCATCAAAATAGGACCGGCAGTGATGTCATCAGAATAAGTCGGCTGTGTTGTCATCAGGAAGCGCTTGAGGTATCGTCAAGGAATGCGCCGGTAGTGACTTCTTGGTGGCCATTTTGGAACCCGGAACGGTACCAACGGAGAGACACAGTACCAAAGGAGTCCAGCCTTTCATCTCAGGCCACTGGATAGTGTTCATGTCTCACAACCATATAGTAAGACAGGAAGCACCAGGACTCTAAAGACTTGGACCTTCGTCCTTTAACAGAGATATCGGGAGCGCCACACACCCCTTTCCAGTGACCTCATGACCCCCCTATGCTCTCCCAATCCGTCTACTGACTTCATAGGAAGAATCACCAGAGACATGAATGTCACTGCCAAGGTAAGTAAACCTCTCGACAAGGTCAACACTCTCTCCGCAGACAGACACACTGCTGATGGCCGTGCCCAAGAGGTCATTAAAGGCCCTGATCTTTGGTTTTTATCAGGACACTCACAAGCCCAGACACTCAGACTCCTCACTCAGTCTCTCGAGTGCTGCAATCAGAGCCTCCATTGACTCCACGAAGATCACAGCATCGTCAGCAAAGTCAAGATCCGTGAATCTTTCTTCACCAACAGAAGCCCCACAGCCGCTGGACCCCACGACCTTACCCAACACCCAGTCCATACAAGTATTGAACAGAGTAGGAGCAGAACACACCGCTGACGGACCCCAGAATCAACTGGGAAAAACGCAGAGGTCCTGCCTCCACTCTGCACAGCATTCACAGTACCAGTGTACAGGCCGGCCATGATGTCCAACCTTGAGGGGATCCCGCGAACCCTCAGGATGTCCCACAGGGCAGCTCGATCAACTGAGTAGAACGCTTTATGAAAATCGACAAAGGCTGCAAAGAAGCTCCGCCGATATTATATATGGCTAAAAACGTGGTGAATCGTCATGGTTTTAACGGCTACACTGGAACAGAACTGAGGCAAATCATCGACGCCTTTCGGGATGAAGAGGATTAATAATAAATAATATATAACCTCACGTTTCCATCTAAAATTGATCTTTTCCGCTGCTTAATGGCATGTATTCCATCCTGGTGGTTATCATTCGGTATACTGTATATATTATGAAGGTGCTTTCTCGTTTTTGCGCTGTACAATTTTCTCTATTGCAGACAACAAAAGATGAATGAATATCACGTTAACACTGGAAGTGTGAAGCAAGCGCTTCATTTCTGCACAGCCGCTCTGAAGGTTACACAGAATTGCTTCTTTTATCTGCCAAGCGCCTTGCCGGCATCAGCTGTAAATTTAGATAAAAGGCATATCTCGCTGTCCTCCTCGGCCTTATTAAAGTCAAGCTGCCTGCTGTGAAGTGCTAATTTCCTTATTGAACCCGGTGGATGGATTTAATGAAACCTACCCAACAGGCATTACATCAAAACATTTTAAAAAAGGGAGATAAAGTAGCGCTTTGTACGATTGTTAGATATAAAAGGAGACTGTCACTCATATGCTGTAATGGTGGGCTCGATTCCCCTAATGTTACATGCCAAGTGTTTTTCTGTGTGTGGCTACTTTACCACATTTAGATATTCAGCATGTTGGGCACAGAGACCCATTTTCTCCTTCAATGACCCCTCTGCTCCACAGTTTAAAATTACAAAGCAAACAATTCAGATTAAAGTGCACATTGCAGACTTTCATTTAAGGAGATTTGCACACATTTTGGTCACACCATGGACCCCCATTTCACGGCGACACAACAATGGCAGGTCTATTAAAGTCACCGTATTTAAGACTTTGTTGCATGTCACTGCCATTCATAGGCATCAGCAGGTGCCGAGGGTCTTCTCTGCCAAGCCTCTCATGCAGCCATTTTCAGTTTCGGGGGGCCTGTCCCCTTAAGTTTTCTCATCAGCATATGGAAGGTCTGCTCAATTGAACTGAAATCGGGTGACTGGCTTGGCCATTGAAGAATTTTCCATTTTTTTAGTTTTGATAAACTCCTGTGTTGTCTCAGCAGTGTGTTTGGCTCATTATCTTGTTGTAGGATGAAGTGCCATCAACTGAGTTTGGACTTCAGCAAATCAGATGTTTCTCTACACCTCAGAATTCATTGTGCATCTGCAGTCAGCAGCTCCATCATCAATGAAGAGAAGTGTGCCAGGACCTGTGACAGCCAACCATGCCCAAGCCATAACACCCCCAGCATTGTCATGTTTAACAGATGAGGTGGTCTGCTTTGGCTCTTGAGCAGTTCCTTTATGTGTCCATACTTTGCTCTCGCCATCGCTCTGATGAGGTTCATCTTTGTCTCATCTGTCCACAAGACCTTTTCCCAGAATTCTTTGAAGTCCTTTATTCTGGCCATCCTGTTTTTGTGGTCTTCATCTTGCACTGTGTCCTCCTCTGTGTTTCTTTTCATGAAGTCTTCTGCCGATAGTTGTCTCTGACACGTCCACACCGGCCCTCTGAAGACTTTTTCTGGTCTGTCAGACAGGTGTGGGGGGCTTCTTCTTGACCATAGTGACGATTCTTCTGTCATCAGCACTGGAGGTCTTCCTTGGCCTACCAGTCCCTTTGTGATTACTGAGCCCACCAGTGTGTTCTTTCTTCTTCATGATATTCCAGACAGTTGATTTCGGTCATCCTAAGGTTTTCCTGATGTCTCCGATGGTCTGATTCTTGTGTTTCAGCCTCATGATGGCTTCTTGGACTTTTTATTTGCAGAGCTCTCACCCTCATGTTGAACAATGGCCACTACAGACTCCAAAAGGTAGCAGCAAGACGAGGTGTCTTATGAAGCAATGAAACCCACCTGAGTGATCACAAACATCTGTGACGCCAATTGTCCCAAACATTATAGTGTCCTGAAATGGGTGGACCATCTAGAAAAAGTGCTGTGGGACCGAAAAGTCTGCAAATCCCCTTAAAGGAAAGTCTGCAATGTGCACTTTAATCACAATGTCTGAATTGTCAGTCAGTCAGTCTTTATCCAACCTAACACAGGGTCACGGGGGTCTGCTGGAGCCAATCCCAGCCAACACAGGGTGCAAGGCGTCTGAATGGTTTGATTTGTACTTTTAAACTGTGGAGCAGAAAGGAAAAATGTGTCTTATCCCAAACATTATGGAGGGCAGTGCAGACTGAGGAGGATGATGCTGGTGGATATACAAGTGCATCCGTAAAGTATTCACAGCGCATCACTTTTTCCACATTTTGTTATGTTACAGCCTTATTCCAAAATGTATTAAATTCATTTTTTTCCTCAGAATTCTACACACAACACCCCATAATGACAACGTGAAAAAAGTTTACTTGAGATTTTTGCAAATTTATTAAAAATAAAAAAAATTGAGAAAGCACATGTACATAAGTATTCACAGCCTTTGCCATGAAGCTCAAAATTGAGCTCAGGTGCATCCTGTTTCCCCTGATCATCCTTGAGATGTTTCTGCAGCTTCATTGGAGTCCACCTGTGGTAAATTCAGTTGACTGGACATGATTTGGAAAGACACACACCTGTCTATAGAAGGTCCCACAGTTGACAGTTCATGTCAGAGCACAAACCAAGCATGAAGTCAAAGGGATTGTCTGTAGACCGCTGAGACAGGATTGTCTCGAGGCACAAATCTGGGGAAGGTTACCGAAAAATTTCTGCTGCTTTGAAGGTCCCAATGAGCACAGTGGCCTCCATCATCCGTAAGTGGAAGAAGTTTGAAACCACCGGGACTCTTCCTAGAGCTGGCCGGCCATCTAAACTGAGCGATCAGAGGAGAAGGGCCTTAGTCAGGGAGGTGACCAAGAACCCGATGATCACTCTGTCAGAGCTCCAGAGGTCCTCTGTGGAGAGAGGAGAACCTTCCAGAAGGACAACCATCTCTGCAGCAATCCACCAAACAGGCCTGTATGGTAGAGTGGCCAGACGGAAGCCACTCCTTAGTAAAAGGCACATGGCAGCCCGCCTGGAGTTTGCCAAAAGGCACCTAAAGGACTCTCAGACCATGAGAAAGAAAATTCTCTGGTCTGATGAGACAAAGATTGAACTCTTTGGTGTGAATGCCAGGCGTCACGTTTGGGGGAAACCAGGCACCGCTCATCACCAGGCCAATACCATCCCTACAGTGAAGCATAGTGGTGGCAGCATCATGCTGTGGAGATGTTTTTCAGCGGCAGGGACTGGGAGATTAGTCAGGATAAAGGGAAAGACGACTGCAGCAATGTACAGAGACATCCTGGATGAAAACCTGAGACCGACGCTTCCCATCCAACCTGATGGAGCTTGAGAGGTGCTGCAAAGATGGCCAAGGATAGGTGTGCCAAGCTTGTGGCATCATATTCAAAAAGACTTGAGGCTGGAATTGCTGCCAAAGGAGCATCGACAAAGTATTGAGCAAAGGCTGTGAATACTTATGTACATGGGATTTCTCTGTTTTTTTATTTTTAATAAATTTGCAAAAACCTCAAGTAAACTTTTTTCACGTTGTCATTATGGGGTGTTGTGTGTAGAATTCTGAGGAAAAAATGAATTTAATCCATTTTGGAAGAAGGCTGTAACATAATAAAATGTGGAAAAAGTGATGCGCTGTGAATACTTTCCGGTTGCACTGTAGATTGATTCTCACAGCAAAATCAGGAAAAAGTGCACCCTTCATACTCATCTGACCTCCTAAATCTGGGTGCTCATAATTTCATGGTATGAGAGTCAACCCCAGTTGGGTATTGCAGGGACCCCATATGTTATTTTTGAATTCTGATTGGTCAGGGGGCAATGTGCAGGACACATACGCAACACTAAACTCACTAAACTATCTGCTTGACACCCCTAATAGTTTGCAACCGAGATAGGCACAGTGGCGAGTGAGAGATAACAACCAGGTTCAAATATCCAAACTGCGACTTCCATGCTTATTCAGGTCCCAACAAAAAAGTGCAGTGCAGATTGTAATAAATAAAAGCAATAAATAATCCAATTAAAAATCAGTGCTCAATATGGAAGATAAAAATCCATCCATCCATCCATTTTCCAACCCGCTGAATCCGAACACAGGGTCACGGGGGTCTGCTGGAGCCAATCCCAGCCAACACAGGGCACAAGGCAGGAACCAATCCCGGGCAGGGTGCCAACCCACCGCAGGACACATACAAACACACCCACACACCAAGCACACACTAGGGCCAATTTAGAATCGCCAATCCACCTAACCTGCATGTCTTTGGACATGCCGCCCGAAGATAAAAATGAACAATAAAAATAGATAAAAATATAATTACAAAATCCTCCAAGGCATCAGGTGAGGCTCCTCAGCAGGTGTGACGCGACCCCTCTCTCTATTTTTCTGTTTGTTGTTTTTTTTGTCTTTCCAGTTCACCCAAGTGGGGCTTTCCAGCTGGCCGCCACACAGACAACTGCAGTCGCCTTCTTCTGACTACCCTCTTCGCCATTGGCCGAGATGCACCTAGCTGGCCCACCGACTTCCCATACGTTCTGTCAGTGCTTCCCGGATGCACTGGAAGGTCAATTCAAGTCCCTGCTGTCCCCAAAGACCCATACAATACAATACAATTTATTTTTGCGTAGCCCAAAATCACACAAGAAGTGCCACACTTATGATGTCCGGTAATAGCTGCCTCTTGATCCTACCCAGGATAAGGGGTTTAGTTAGATGGATGGATGAATGGATAGATGGATCCCAAATGACAAGTTAGACGAGTTTAACTGGTGATTCTAAACTGACCCCAGTGTGGGTCTGCATGTCTTTAACCTGCGATGGACTGGCACCCTGTCCTGGTACTGTTACAATACAATTTATTTTTTGTATAGCCCAAAATCACACAAGAAGTGCTGCAACAGGTTTTAACAGAACCTGCCTCTTGACAGCCTTGACTCTCTAAGAAGACAAGAAAAACTCCCAAAAAAAACCCTTGTAGGGAAAAAATGGAAGAACCTTAGGAAAGGCAGTTCAAAAAGAGACCCCATTCCAGGTAGGTTGGGCGTGCAGTGGGTGTCAAAAAGAAAGGGGGTCAATACAACACAATACACATCCATCCATCCATTTTCCAACCCGCTGAATCCGAACACAGGGTCACAGGGGTCTGCTGGAGCCAATCCCAGCCAACACAGGGCACAAGGCAGGAACCAATCCCGGGCAGGGTGCCAGCCCACCGCAGGACACACACAAACACACCCACACACCAACCACACACTAGGGCCACACTGTGTATTGTGTGTGGGGCGGCACGGTGGCGCAGTGGGTAGCGCTGCTGCCTCGCAGTTGGGAGATCTGGGGACCTGGGTTCGATTCCCGGGTCCTCCCTGCGTGGAGTTTGCATGTTCTCCCCGTGTCTGTGTGGGTTTCCTCCGGGCGCTCCGGTTTCCTCCCACATTCCAAAGACATGCAGGTTAGGTGGATTGGCGATTCTAAATTGGCCCTAGTGTGTGGTTGGTGTGTGGGTGTGTTTGTGTGTGTCCTGCGGTGGGTTGGCACCCTGCCCGGGATTGGTTCCTGCCTTGTGCCCTGTGTTGGCTGGAATTGGCTCCAGCAGACCCCCGTGACCCTGTGTTCGGATTCAGCGGGTTGGAAAATGGATGGATGAAGAAACATGATTTGGACAACTTTGTAATATGCGCTTTAAATGACATGTAGAGTGAAAGATAACTCCTAGACTGCGGACTGATTTGGTAAAATTAATGGGGATTCCAACTGAGTTAAATGATGACAAAATATTGTTGTGATCATCGTCATTCCCTCCAATAATTAACATCTCTGTTTAATCGGTGTTTAAAGATAGGTAGTTCTCATCCATCCGCTCCTTTAATTCACTGACACAACTAATTAAAGACAACATTGGATAAACTTAATTTGATCTAAATGAAAGGTATAAGTGGTAGTCATCTGCATACGAGTGAAAAATAACATTACGTTTCCTAATGATAGATCCCAGTGGAAGCATGCAAAGCGAAAACAGTAAAAGTCCCAGTACTGAGCCCTGCGGGACACCATATTTAACTTCTGTGTGTAATGATGGAGTCCTGTCAGCACATTTCTGTACATATTTGAATCAATAAGAACTAAACCAAGTGAGCACAGTGCCTAAAATAGAATGGTCGATGGTGTCAAATGCTACACTTAAGTCTAACAACATAATTCCTTCATCAGAGGATCTCAGAATGTCATTTACAACCCGTGTTAGTGCCGTTTCTGTACTATAACCAGTGCGGAAACCAGACTGGAATTTCTCAAATAAACTGTAATGTATAAGGTGTGACTGAAGCTGATTGACGACTACTTTTTCTAGTATTTTAGAGAGAAAGGGTAAATTTGAAATTGGTCTATAATTATTAAGTATGTGTTGGTCTAGGTCTGACTTTTTAAGTAATGGTTTGATGACTGACACTTTTACTGCATCGGGTACTGTGCCATGCAATAATGAACTAGAATGTTTAGAATAGGCTCTGCAAGAACATCCATTGCACCTTTTACTAGTTTTGTTGGCACTGGATGTAGGGAACAAGTAGTGGGTTTCATTTTAGAAATTAAAGTTAAGACTTCCTGTTCAGTTACAGGATTAAAATTACTAAAGTGCTGAATGCAAGACTGGGTCTGCTAAGCTAGTATGCGGTTTGTAATGTGATGCTGAGATCTGGGATCTTATATTTTTAATTTTCTCATTGAAGAAGTTCATAAAGTCTGTACTGCTAATATCTGTTGGTATTTTGCACTGTAGATCTGAATTCCCATTTGTTAACTTAGCCACTGTTCTAAACAGTACCCGAGGATTTTTATTATTGCTATCTATTATTGTAGAATAGTATTCTGAGCGAGCTTTAAAGAGAGCTTTTTAAATATTTTTTAACACTCTCTGTCCATGCAATTTGAAAGACACGTAGCTTGTTGTTCTCCATTTGAGCTCCAGTTTTCGACACTCTAATTTAAGAGCTCGAGTGTTTTCATTAAACCAGGGAGAGTTTCTATGTGCTAGATGAAGGTTACAGAAAGAACCCTTTTTTTATTTAGATCCGTAACTGGCTGTATGTAGTAAATAACTGGGAATAGATGGTAATGGATTTGTGAAATACCAGTGGGTCCAGATTTTAAAAGAACTCCCACTTCATACAATACCACCAGCTACGTCCAGGTTTTCTTAATCTGTGAAGTTTCTTGCTAAGTAGCCCACCGTGTATTACACATTTCACTTTTTTCTACATACAGAAAGTTCTTCAAAGCACAAAGAACTAACTTCATTTGTCCTGAAATGAAATGACGCTTTGTTATGCAAAGGGTCTACGAGAAGCCACACAACCCAGCAAAGAACCAAAAAGTCAAAGCTATTATATGTAACAATGTACTAACACTCACAAATGTCAACAAAAGTTCAGAAGCAATATTTCTATGACCAAATAGTCAACTTTTTGAGCTGGAATGTCAAGGGTCTTAATCATGAATTAAAGAGAAATAAAGAATTCTCGCACTTAACAAGTCTAAATTCCGAGAGGGTATTTTTACAGGAGACCCACTTACTAAGTAAGGACCAGTTTTGGTTGCCAAGAGAGTCTTCTTCTTTCGACTGCTCCCACGGGGTTGCCACGGCAGATCATCATTTTCCATATCTTCCTGTTCTCTTCATGGTCTGGCCAAATTTTTTCACTGCAGTTTTACTGGCCACACTAAATCTCCCGTTCAATTATCCAGCAAGCTAAACATCGTCATGCAATAAATAATTCCTGGAAACACAAAGTGATGTTGGGAATGTGAAACTGTAAATACAAATGCAAACAAACATTAGTAAGTACTTGTATAAGCGCTGTATACAAACATAAAGTAAGTACAGCTCAGTACTGAAAGCTCAGTAAATTTAAATGTTGAAATATAACATTTACTTTAACCCCTTAACCGCCCTCTGCCGGATATATCCGGCACCGTTGTTTTATTGCTAACGCCATACTGCCGGAATTATCCGGCACATTTGCCTGTGGTTATATGAATGCCTGGCTCATAGTATAACTGATGGTTTGGCGTGGGTATTATTACTACGTTGTATTTTGACAAGTCTGTGGTTGTTTTGGCCGGTCATGTGACGTGATTCGCATGTAACAGCTGTGAATATGGCGAAACGTAAACTGACTTCAAGTGAGGCTTTGCAGGCGATTTTGGACAGTTCTGATCATGATTGTAGCAGTTCTGAAGAAGATTTTAGCGACAGTGATGAGCAGCAACGTGCGCTGCATGATACTGTGAATGAAGACGCATCGGATGACGGCGCTGAGTGGGTGTATTCCCAGCATCTCAGCTGGGCTGCTGCCCGTGGTGAACTACCTTTTCTGCATTCATTTGAGGGAACGTGTGGCTTTATTGTTGATGTAAACAATTACACTGCTGAGCAGTTTTATGAGCTGTTTGTGTCACCTGATTTGATCAGATATTTTGTTCATCAGACAAATCTGTATGCAGCACAGTTTATTGAGAAAAATCCCAATTTACCTCCACATTCCTGTGTTCGTGCTTGGTTTGACACTGATGAAAACGAAATGAAAAAATTCATTGGGATTTTGATGTTGATGGGAATAATCAGAAAACCAGATATTGAGATGTACTGGTCTACAGATCCTATGTATGCAACACCTATTTTTGCAGCTGTCATGACACGTAACCGATTCTCTTTGCTGCTGAAATTCTTTCATTTGAATGACAACAGAAATGAGCCAGATAAGAAAGATCCAAACCGCGACCACTTGTTCAAGCTACGTCCTTTGATTGATCATTTATTTGAAGCATTTCAGTTGCCCTACATGCCAGGACCGTCAGTTGCAGTTGATGAAAGTTTATTGTCGTGGAAGGGCCGCTTACAGTTTCGACAGTATCTACCATTGAAAAGGGCACGGTTTGGTATCAAGATGTTTTGCTTAGCTGAGAATTCAGGTTACATTTATAGATTTCGTGTATACACTGGCAAAGAGGATCCTATGAGTAGTATTTCAGCAGTGTTGCCAGATGAATGTAAGGACTTTGGACTTTCAGAAAAACGCTGTCGTGTCTGTTCAAAGAAGGGTCAGCGTAGAGACGTCAAGACCTTCTGCTCAAAGTGTCCCAGCAATCCAGGACTTTGTGCAGTTCCCTGCTTTGGCCTGTGGCACAGCAAACTCAAATACTGGGAATGAAACTATGATTGACTGAACTACTTTTGACTTTTGAATTACTTTTGACTGTTCCGTTTTTGTAGTTGACAATAAATCCAGAAGCCTGAGAAAAGGTACATTTTGTGCTTTATTATGTGTTTGCCCATTTCTAGAACTTGCACAACATTTAGTGGTCAATACTGCTTGAATAAATGTAAAAAATGTAAAAAAAATGTAAAAAAGTAAAAAAACGAAAATTGTTCAGATTTCGCCTGGCGTGAGGAATATTTAGGGAGTTGGCGGTTAAAGGGTTAATATTCCCTGACCAAAAGTTACTTAAGTAAAAGGTATACGACTAAAAAAAGTAGATGACTTACAGGGAATGCCTTCACAAGGGTTAACTAAGCAGGATGGCGAAGGATTGCTTGAGAGAACGAACACTGAGACAACAAACACGCCATGCTTACTGCTGCTGCACTCACTTCCTACTTCCTATTTCCTGTCACATTGGATTCCTGTTTCCTGCAGCAGCAGTAGCAAACAGCATTAAGATTTTCCTGTTAGGGTAACAAAAGTTTGCTAAAAAGTTAGAACTTAACTGGTAGTGCCAGCACACCAGTTATGCAAAGAAAATCACTAGAGTGGGAATCTTAATACACAGAACTATTCCATTTGTAGTGTCAGGTGCAATACAGATTCTGAAGGGTGATATGTCATACTAAGGCCAGGTTTATACTTCACACGGTGTGACGCATGGTCCAGCGGACAGTCCTTCTACGCAAGCATTTACTGTTTATACTTGCGTGCATAGTTTATGTAAATCTGGAAGATTCAACCAGGTGGCAGTGCAAGATATCATCACAGTAAAAAAATGTTCAGCTTCACTGTGTTGTGATTGCCTGAAACATCCATTAAATTCCGAGGACACCCTACCACAATATCTCTGAAAAGGATGTTTGCTTTCTGAGGATGTGCTCAGAGGACATGTTAAATGAACGCTGGGAATGTATGGCAGCCATGTTGTGTGCACGTACGGGTTCTGAGCGTGAAGTAAAAACAAGCCATGAAATGATTTTGATTAATATCTACGCACCTAACGTGGATGATTGAGCTTTCTTCCAAAATACAGGGGTGTCCACAAAGTCTCTTTAAAATTTCAAAATTTTATTAAAAAAACCAATGAATAGGCAAATCTGTGGAAATTATTACAAAATGAGGAGTAGATATGGAAGTTTTTTTTTTTGCCACATTTAATACACCTCTCTATGGGTACCATTAGTTGCACGAAGCACATCAAGATGGTGCTCGATTTCTTGCCATGTTCTCTGTAGCATAGCTTCATCAATGGTGGCAATGGCATCAGTGATCTTTTGCTTCAGGTTATTAATGTCCCGTATCTTTGTTTCGATACACGATATCTTTAACATAACCCCACAGAAAGAAGTTCAGGGGAGTGGTATCTGGTGAACGAGGTGGCTATGGAATTGGGTCACCCCTTCCAATCCACCGATCTGGAAATGTTTGATTCAGGAACATGCAGTCCCCAATGTGGTGGTGCACCATCTTGCTGGAAAATGACGGTTGGTTGAAGGTCATCCAGTTGTGGTGTCACATATTCAGTCTAAAGTTCAAGGTAAACATTTGTAGTAAATGATCTCTCGTTGAAGAAAAATGGACCAATGATTCGATTGCAGATGATCCGACACCATACATTCACCTTTGGACTATCTCGGTGAAGTTCCCTAGTCCCATGGGGGTTTTCTGAGCCCCAGATTCTCACATATTGTGTGTTCAAATGCAATGTAATTACAAACTTTGATAACAACTGAGTACATAGGACAAATTTGATTAACACATCTCATCAATAGCCCTTTTAGTAATTTTTTGAAATTGTAAAAAGACTTTATGGACACCCTGTATTTTGGAAAAAAGTTCTATCATTCACGTTAGGTGTGCAGATAATAATCAAAATCACTTTAGGGCTCGTTTTTACTTCATGCTCAGAACCCGTTCGCACACACATCATGGCACCCATGGCATTTCCGTCTGTCACTAATGTGAACTATCACAAAAAGTCCCATTAAAGAGCCGGCATTTTTAAAAGTGTAGGAGGAGACTTGAACCCGGGATGCTGGATTTGTGCAGCTGCAGCATTAACTGGTCTGCTCAATCACAATTACTTCTTCTTCTTCTTCCGGCTGTTCCCGTTAGGGGTTGCCACAGCGGATTATCTTCTTCCATATCTTTCTGTCCTTGTCATCTTGATCTGTTACCCCATCACCTGCATGTCCTCTCTCACCACATCCATAAACCTTCTCTTAGTCCTTCCTCTTTTCCTCTTCCCTGGCAGCTCTATCCTTAGCATCCTTCTCCCAATATACCCAGCATCTCTTCTCTGCACATGTCCAAACCAACACAATCTCGCCTCTCTGACTTTGTCTCCCAACCGTCCAACCTGAGCTGACCCTCTAATGTCCTCATTTCTAATCCTATCCATCCTCGTCACACCCAGTGCAAATCTTCACATCTTTAACTCTGCCACCTCCAGCTCTGTCTGGTCAGTGCCACCGTCTCCAGCCCATATAATATAGCTGGTCTCACTACCGTCCTGTAGACGTTCCCTTTCACTCTTGCTGATACCCATCTGTCACAAATCACTCCTGACACTCTTCTCCACCCATTCCACCCTGCCTGCAATCTCTTTTTTACCTTCTCTTCCACAATCCCCATTACTCTGTACTGTTGATCCCAAGAATTTAAACTCATCCACCTTCGCCAACTCTACTCCCTTCATCCTCACCATTCCACTGACCTCCCTCTCATTCACACACATGTATTCTGTCTTGGTGGTCCTACTGACCTTCATTCCTCTCCTCTCTACAGCATATCTCCAGCTCTCCAGGGTCTCCTCAACCTTCTCCCTACTATCACTACAGATCACAATGTCATCAGCAAACATCACAGTCCATGGGGACTCCTGTCTAATCTCGTCTGTCAACCTGTCCATCACCATTGCAAATAAGAAAGGGCTCAGCGCCGATCCCTGATGTAATCCCACCTCCGTCACTCCTACCGCAGACCTCACCACGGTCACACTTCACTCGTACGTATCCTGTACATCTCTTATGTACTTCTCTGCCACTCCCGACTTCCTCATACAATACCACAGCTCCTCTCAGTCACCCTGTCATATGCTTTCTCCAGGTCCACAAAGACGCAATGCAACTCCTTCTGGCCTTCTCTAAACTTCTTAATCAACATCCTCAGAGCAAACATGGCATCTGTGGTGCTCTTTCTTGGCATGAAACTATACTGCTGCTCACTAATCATCACCTCACTTCTTAACTGAGCTTCCACTACTCTTTCCCATAACTTCATGCTGTGGCTCATCAATTTTATTCCCCTGTAGTTACTACAGTCCTGCACATCCCCCTTATTCTTAAATATCGGCCCACCAGTCCACTTCTTCTCCACTCCTCAGGCATCCTCTCACTTTCCAAGATTCCATTAAACAATCTGATTAAAAACTCCACTGCCATCTCTCCTAAACACCTCCATGCTTCCATAGGTATGTCATCTGGACCAACGGCCTTTCCATTCTTTGTCCACAGGTGGCGCAGTGGTAGTGCTACTGCTTTGCAGTAAGGAGACTGTGGAAGATTGTGGGTTTGCTCCCCAGTTCCTCCCTGTGTGGATAGCGCTTTGAGTACTGAGAAAAGCGCTATATAAATGTAATGAATTATTATTATTATTATTATTATTATTATTATTATTATTATTATTATTATTATTATCCCCTTCATAGCTGTCCTTACTTCCTCCTTGCTATTCCATTACACTTCCTGATTCACTATCTCCACATCATCCAACGTCTTCTCTCTCTCATTCTCTTCATTCATCAGCCTCTCCAAGTACTCTTTCCATCTGCTCAACACACTCTCCTCTCTTGTGAGAACGTTTACATCTTTATCCTTTATCACCCTAACCTGCTGTACATCTCTCCCAGCTCTGCCCCTCTCTGTAGCCCACCGGTCCTTTTCTCCCTCCTTAGTGTCCAACCTCTCATACAACTCATCATACGCCTTTTCTTTAGCCTTCGCCACCTCTCTCTTCACCTTGCGCCTTATCTCCTTGTACTCGTATCTAGTTTCTGCATCTCTCTGACTATCCCACTTCTTCTTTACCATCCTCTTCCTCTGTGTACTCTCCTGTACTTCCCCATTCCACCACCAGGTTTCCTTTTCATCCTTCCTCTTTCCCGATGTCACGCCAAGCACCCTTCTTGCTGTCACCCTTGCTACATCTGCTGTGGTTTCCCAGCTGTCTGGTGACTCTTCACTGCCACCTAGTGCCTGTCTCACCTCCTCCCTGAACTCAACCTTGCAGTCTTCCTTTTTCGACTTCCACCATTTTGCTCAAAGACAATTACAATATGCAAAAATGTAAGGAGACGTGCATAGTAATAATGATGAGCAAAATAGCAGTACATGTTAACTTTCATTCTTACTATTATTGTATTTCTTTTATATTTTGTTGCCAGAAAAACAAAATATTGTTACATAAGCTTATCCTTTAAGAAAAGAAAAAAAAATTCACAGAAATAATAAAAAGGGAAAATCTTCAAATGCAGCCTACACTCGGTGACTTCAGAAGAGCCCTTTGCTTGCAGCAGTTCTTCGAGGGTCTGTAATTAATAGCACTTCACTTCACAGCGCAGCCGTTCTATAAACAGAGCGGAGAAATAAAGGGTTTTGAAACCAGGCTTAGCGTGGGCCTCTTTCTTTCTTTCTTTCTTTCTCTTTCTTTCTTTCTTTCTTTCTTTCTTGTTAGAGTAAATCTTTGCTTTTCATCTACAAACATTTAAAACCAATAACAGTTCCTCCAAATGAAAATATGCCCAGTATGAAGTGGGGGCTGCGGTGGGTTGGCACCCTGCCCAGGATTGGTTCCCTGACTTGTGCCCTGTGTTGGCTGGGATTGGCTCCGGCAGACCTCCGTGACCCTGTGTTCGGATTCAGTGGGTTGGAAAATGGATGGATGGATGGATGAAGTGGGGGTGTTTGATCAGTGTTTTTTTTATGTCACCTACTGTCTGTAACACAATCTTTAAATTATATATTCCATCCATCCATTATCCAACCCGCTATATCGTAACTACAGGGTCATGGGGGGTCTGCTGGAGCCAATCCCAGCCAACACAGGGTGCAAGGCAGGAAACAAACCCCAGGCAGGGCGCCAGCCCACCTCAGGGCACATACACCAAGCACACACTAGGGACAATTTAGAATCGCCAATGCACCTCACCTGCATGTCTATGTATTGTGGGAGGAAACCGGAGCACCCAGAGGAAACCTACACAGACACGGGGAGAACATGCAAACTCCACGCAGGGAGGACCTGGGAAGCGAACCCAGGTCACCTAACTGCGAGGCAGCGGCGCTACCCACTGCGCCACCATAGGGGACCTCGAGGGGGCGACCGCCCTGGGGGCCGCGGGTACAGAGCTGGGAAGCTCGACCCTGTAGGCGCCCGTGGTCACCGCCAGGGGGACCCCAATACCTGGAGGACCCTGGACCTCAGCACTTCCGCCACACCAGGAAGTGCTGGGGGGAAGAGGAGCAGGGACACCCGGAGTGCTTCTGGGGAGATAGCCGGCACTTCCACCACATTGGGGTGTGAGATTGCCGGGAACACACCTGGAGCACATCCAGGTGCTTATTTAAAGGGGCCGCCTCCCTTTAGAGATGGACTTGAGTCGGGTGGAAGAAGGACAAGGTTTCTGGAGGAGAGATGGAGGTGGTCTGAAGAAAGAGAAAGAGAGAGAAGGCATTGTGTTGGCCTGGACTGTGGAGTATTGGGGGTCTGTGAGTACTGATTTGTAAATATGGAACTGCTAGCCCCTTCTGGGCACTAGTTTCACCATACCCAGAAGTGCAGCTGGATGTTGCCAATCAAGCACCTGGAGCATGTCCGGGTACCCAATAAAAGGAGCCAGCGACCACCACTCATTGGCCAGAGTTGGGAGGAGGAGGACAAAGCTTAGAGGAGGGGTGGTGGTGCCGGAAGAGAGGAGTGTGCTGTGTTTGAAGTGATTATTTGTACTCTTGGAACTGTGTTGTGCCAGTGGGGATTACAAGGAAGACGTACCCCACAGATGAAGAACAAACAGAAGTTTCTTGGTTTTTATACGTGCCTCCGTGTCCATCTGTATTGGGTATATACACACACATATACACACACACACACAGACACATATGTGTGTTCTAATAAGATAGATAGATAGATAGATAGATAGATAGATAGATAGATAGATAGATAGATAGATAGATAGATAGATAGATAGATAGATAGATAGATAGATAGATAGATAGATAGATAGATAGATAGATAGATAGATAGATAGATAGATAGATACTTTATTAATCCCAAGAGAAAATTCCCATACTCCAGCAGCAGCATACTGATAAAAACCAATATTAAATTAAAGAGTGATAACAATGCAGGTATACAGACAGACAATAACTTTGTATAATGTTAACGTTTACCCCCCTGGGTGGAATTGGAGAGTCGCATAGTGTGGTGGAGGAACGATCTCCTCAGTCTGTCAGTGGAGCAGGACGGTGACAGCAGTCTGTCTCTGAAGCTGCTCCTCTGTCTGGAGATGATCCTGTTCAGTGGATGCAGTGGATTCTCCATAATTAACAGGAGTCTGCTCAGCGCCCGTCGCTCTGCCACAGATGTCAAACTGTCCAGCTCTGTGCCTACAATAGAGCCTGCCTTCCTCACCAGTTTGTCCAGGCGTGAGGCGTCCCTCTTCTTTATGCTGCCTCCCCAGCACACCACTGCCTAGAAGAGGGCGCTTACCACAACCATCTGATAGAACATCTGCAGCATCTTATTGCAGATGTTGAAAGACGCCAGCCTTCTAATGAAGTATAGTCGGCCCTGTCCTCTCTTGCACAGAGCATCAGTATTGGCAGTCCAGTCCAATTTATCATCCAGCTGCACTCCCAGGTATTTATAGGTCTGCACCCTCTGCACAGTCACCTCTGATGATCACGGGGTCCATGAGGGGCCTGGTCCTCCTAAAATCCACCACCAGCTCCTTGGTTTTGTTGGTGTTCAGGTGTAGGTGGTTTGAGTCGCACCATTTAACAAAGTCCTTGATTAGGTTCCTATACTCCTCCTCCTGCCCACTCCTGATGAAGCCCACGATAGCAGTGTCATCAGCGAACTTTTGCACATGGCAGGATGAGTTGTATTGGAAGTCCGATGTATATAGGCTGAACAGGACCGGAGAAAGTACAGTCCCCTGCCGCGCTCCTGTGCTGCTGACCACAATGTCAGACCTGCAGTTCCCAAGACGCACATACTGAGGTCTGTCTGTAAAATAGTCCACCATCCATGCCACCAGGTATGACTCTACTCTCATCTCTGTCAGCTTGACGCTAAGGAACAGAGGTTGGATGGTGTTGAAGGCGCTAGAGAAGTCCAGAAACATAATTCTTACAGCACCACTGCCTCTGTCCAAGTGGGAGAGGGATCGGTGTAGCATGTAGATGATGGCATCCTCCGCTCCCACCTTCTCCTGGTATGTGAACTGCAGAGGGTCGAGGGCTTGATGGACCTGTGGCCTCAGGTGGTGAAGCAGCAGCCTCTCCATGGTCTTCATCACATGTGATGTCAGAGCAACAGGCCGAAAGTCATTCAGCTCACTAGGACGTGATACCTTTGGGACTGGGGTGATACAAGATGTTTTCCAAAGCCTCGGGACTCTCCCCTGTTCCAGGCTCAGGTTGAAGATGCTCTGTAGAGGACTCCCAGGTGATTTCAGGTGGTACTGTTGGGGGCTCTGAAGTCAATCCCTGTACCCTGGATGCAGTGCCAATCCAGCACAAGACCCGCTCATACACAGGGAAGATATGCTAACTCCACAGTGGCAGCATGCCCGTGCCAAGCTGGGATCTGAACTCGGGTCTCAGATCTGAACCCAGGATGCTATTTTAAACAGTGTGCTGTTATATTTAAAGATTTTGTTTTTTTGGAGTTTGTCTCAATCCATTAATTGCCCCCACTTGTATAATCATTTGACTACTCAGGACATTGGATTTAATCAAAACCCCAAATCAATAGAATAATGGAATTAGAAGGGATTGGCATTGATTAGGACTTCTAATACATAAGCGAAGAAAAAAAAATCAATCCTATTGCCTGACGTCTGGGGAGCACATCTTTGATTGATATTTATGAAGTTTCATTTATTATTGATGATGTTTTATTTTCATTATTCATAATGTTGATTAACTCTAAATTGGTCTGTGATGTTTCCAAAATGAATGGATGGGTGTGAGTGGCGTTAATTAGCTGCGAGTGACCCCTTACCTAACAGCCGAGGAATTTATCCACGTTGCTTATTTTGATGTACCGCCGTGCCGTAACGGTTAGCGCTGCTGCCTCACAAATCCAGCGATTCCACGGCCATGGAGTCTGCACGATTGTTTGTGTGGATTTGTCTGCAGAGGCTTCTTTTATACAAGTATGAGAAAGATCTAAAATGTGAATGTAGGAGGATTTCCTGTCAGTCCTTACAAATGATTTATAGAACATCTTTACAAGTCAATCTAAGTTCCTAAATCACTTCCACTCACAGCCTATTGTAATAAATCATAAATCACTTTCAAAATTTATACATAAGGCAAGCCTTGGCCCCACCATCCTAATATGGTGGGATGTAATGTCGTATAAACAATGCAAGAAAAACACAGAGAGAAGATGAAGAGTTGGGGCACCGTGAAGGCAAACCCCATATCACTGATGGAAAAATAACAAAAATTAACAAAAGTACAAGCAACGACTTTTCAGACAGGAGTCATAAACGAGACTGGCCCAAGATGGTGGAACCCTTTAAGAGGAGAATGGAGCAGAAGGGGCGGAGTCAGGTGCCCATTGACCCGGAAGTGTCAACTCTAAAAGCTTCACAAGTCCTCTGCCAAGATGAGAGAGCCTGTCAGAAGGATGACCATCTTAGCCAGAGTCTGTCATTCAGGCGTTTACGGCAGAGTGGCTAACAGGAGGTCACTCTTGAGGAAAAGGCACTGATAGGACTCTGAGAGCATGAAAGAATGCATTGGTGGGACGAGAAAAAAAAAAAACGAACACACTGGGCAAAACTCAGGGAGAGACCTTAAGGTGGCAGTTACAGACACTTCCTGTCCAGTCTAACAGAGGCTTGAGGGGATCTGCCAGGAAGAATGGGATCAACTCCCCAAATCCAGGAGTGCAAAGCTTGTAGAGACTTACCTGAGAAAACTCAAAGCTGGAATTACAGCTTCTATAAAGTACTAAATTAAGGGTCTGAATACTTCTATAAATGAACTAGCTCAGTTTTTGAGTTTTAAAATATTTCCAAATGATTCTGGAAAAAGAAATATTATTGAGTGTAGACAGATGTCCGAAAATGGCAATTTTTTCCTTTTAAAATGAAATCTACAACACAGTAAAGTTTGCAGGAAGTAAAGGGATCTGAGTACATTTTAAATCCTCTGTAGAATTCATTTGTCTGTAAATTCACAATACAGATAGATAGATAGATAGATAGATAGATAGATAGATAGATAGATAGATAGATAGATAGATAGATAGATAGATAGATAGATAGATAGATGAAAGGCGCTATATGCTAGATAGATCTGTCAGGTTTCTGGGCACAGCACAATTGTGAAACTGCTCTTCTTCAGGTAACCCAGCGGTTCTCAAACTGAAGTAACAAAAAAGGGGGTGCGAATGTTGCCATATGTGGTGTAATTTCGCTATTCGTAGGAAAATTTTAAGCTTGTAGTGGTGTATCGGCAGCAAAAAAATATAGGAATAAATTTTATTAAGGTTTCAAAAAAACGTTAGGGGGGCGCGATTAAAATTGTATTGTCAGAATAAATATTATATTTGGACTTTTATCTGGTGTCTGGCGTCTGATCAGAGGGTTCAAGGGAGCGATAGCGCCCCCTATCTGCCACAATAGATAGATTTGAAAAGCACTATATGATAGATAGATAGATAGATAGATAGATAGATAGATAGATAGATAGATAGATAGATAGATAGATAGATAGATAGACTTGAAAAGCTCTATATGATAGATAGATAGATAGATAGATAGATAGATAGATAGATAGATAGATAGATAGATAGATAGATAGATAGATAGATAGATAGATAGATAGATAGATAGATAGGTGAAGATCAGATCACTTTTTATGACCAATTCATGCAGTAAACCAGATAATTCTAAAGGGTTCACATACTTTTTACTTTGACTGTATAATGAACAAAATATAACTACTGTGATATATGGCCGGCCGTTTATCCCGGCCAATATCCCCAAGCCGCCAGATGGAGCCCTTTCTGCAACGTGGAGATGCCCCGAATTCCAGCAGGGCATCAAGGACCTTGGAGTTATCCTTCACAGCCCTGCTGGACACTGTGGGGGCCGCCAAGGGACACTGAAGGGAGGCATAAGGATTTATATTTTCACTATAGCCCGGAAGTACTAGATAGATAGATAGATAGATAGATAGATAGATAGATAGATAGATAGATAGATAGATAGATAGATAGATAGATAGATAGATAGATAGATAGATACTTTATTAATCCCAAGGGGAAATTCCCATACTCCAGCAGCAGCATACTGATACAAAAAACAATATTAAATTAAAGATTGTTTTTACCTGCATTATTAACAGACAATAACTTTGTACTATTTTATTACTAATAGTTATATTAGTATTATATTAATATTACTAATTATTGTCTTTCATGTATGTAATTTCTACTGTCTTGTTGATTTGTGTATTGAATTGTAAAGTGTCCTTGAGTGTATGAAAGGCGCTACATAAATAAAACTTATTATTATTATTAACAATGAGAATCCTGTGAGCCGGATCATCCTCGGGTAATCGCATCTCATGGACATAGTGCCGTAACTGACGCTACCTCACAATGCAGGTTATGTGCCTCATTCGGGACTCGGTGAGCAACACAAAGTCAAACCAATGGTACCCAAAGATTCTCCAAAGAGACACACATGAAGGAGTCCAGTTTTCGTCTCAGGTCACTGGATGGCATCCATGCCTCACAAACAGGAAGCACCAGGACTCTAAAGACTTGGACCTTTGTTCTTTTGTGGTATTATCAGGAGCACCACACACCCCTTTCCAGCGACCTCATGACCCCCCATGTTCTCCTAATCCGTCTACTGACTTCATAGGAGATGTGAATGTCACTGCCGAGGTAAGTAAACCTCTCAACAAGGTCGACACTCTCTCTGCAGACACGAAGGTCATGTGCCTCATTCGAGACTCCGTGAGCAACACAAAGTCAAACCAGTGGTACCCAAGAATTATCTGAAGAGACACAGTACTGTTGGAGTCGTGTCTTCATCTCAGGTCACTGGATGGTATCATGTCTCACAGACCGGAAGCACCAGTGCTCTAAAGACTTGGACCTTCGTCCTTTTGCAGATATCAGGAGCTCCACACACCCCTTTCCAGTGACCTCATGACCCCTCATGCTCGCCCAATCCGTCTACTGACTTCATAGGAAGAGTCACCAGAGTCATGAATGTCACTGCTGAGGTAAGTAAACCTCTCGATGAGGTCGACACTGTCTCCGCAGACAGACACACTGCTGATGGCCGTGCCTAAGAGGTCATTAAAGGCCTGGCTCTTCGTTTTTAATCAGGACACTCACAAGCCCAGACACTCAAACCCCCCTTGCTCCGAGCCCCGATCAGAGCCTCCATTGACTCCATGAAGATCACAGCATTGTCAGCAAATTCAAGATCTGTGAATCTTTCTTCACCAAGAGATGCCCCACAGACGCTGGACCCCATGACTCTGCCCAACACACCCAGTCCTTAAAAGCATTGAACAGAGTAAGAGCAGAAACAGACCCCTGATGGACCCAAGAATCAACTGGGAAAAATGCTGAGGTCCAGATATTCTGGATAATCTGTGTGTGTGTGTGTGTGTGTGTGTGTGTGTGTGTGTGTGTGTGTGTTATATTATAAATGATGTTATTTGTTCAGGCTTCTCTTTTAGTACTGAATTTAGTATTTCACTCTGGTTTGTTGTCTTTTATTCTTTTTAAATGATTTGTATCGCCTCTATTTATCTGCTTTTAGTGTTCTATGCAAAAATATTTGTACCCAATGTTTCATATTCCCTGCTGTTTAAACATTATTATTATTATTATTATTATTATTGTGATTATGATTATTATTATTATTTACAGCAGATTTGTATCTCACCAACAGTAATTAGTTTAACATTGTCACACTAATCCATCGGAGATTATAAATAGCACTAATCATTTAAAGAATATAACAAATTTAAGGTGGTTGTCAAGGAAACAGACCTATAGAAATGTCACCTGCTCTAGTGAGTTAATTTATATATATTTATCTTTTATTATTCCACCTGCTTCAAGATTGCGAAAAGTTGTCTTTCCTCACAGCATTGGGTACAAAGCAGAAAGCATCCCTGAACAGGGAGACAGCCTGTTATTGGGCAAGTTTTTGGATAAATAAACATTCAAAGGCAATTCTTCCCAAAATAATGTACAGGTAAACAAAAGATTTTTTGTAGTTATTGTTAGCATCTTTATGACTTGTTATTCTGAGTTTACGTTTTTTATTTTATTGATTAGAGTCTTATTGTGTTCTCTGACTTCATATCTCTGCCTATCAAACTGCTCTTCTTTGTGAATCTGTAATGTGATGCTCTTTGTGCCCACAGCCATGGCACTTCCCGCTTCCCAGGGTATCAATAGTCATGACCGAGGATGGACCAGATCAAGGGAATAAACAAGTGAGACTCCATCTATCCAGCTATATCCTAACTACAGGGTCACAGGGGTCTGCTGGAGCCAATCCCAGCCAGCACAGGGCGCAAGGCAAGAAACAAACCCCGGGCAGGGTGCCAGCCCACCGCAGGGCACACACACACACACACATACACACCAAGCACACACTAGGGACAATTTAGAATCACCAATGCATCCAACCTGCATGTCTTTGGACTGTGGGAGGAAACCGGAGTACCCAGAGGAAACCCACGCAGACATGGGGAGAACATGCAAACTCCACGCAGGGAGGACCCGGGAAGCGAACCCAGACGGGTCTCCTAACTGCGAGGCAGCAATTCTACCACTGCGCCACTGTGCCGCCCCAAGTGAGACTCACCTAGAAAAAATAAGTAACAGTTTATTGAAAACATGGAGAAATTACAGTGCATTTCAAATGGAGGTGCAAAACAGTGCAATAAATCCACCTTAATAAAGGGATAAGTGTCTGTGTGTTTGTCCAACAGATGGTGCATCACAAACATTAAAACTGTTTTTATAAATCCCATACCACAGACATATACAGTACATTGTATTTATCATTCTAACAGGTGGCACAACCATCCATCCATTATCCAACCTGCTATATCCTAACAAAGGATCACGGGGGGTCTGCTGGAGCCAATCCCAGCCAACACTGGGCGCAAGGCAGGAACAAATCCCGGGCAGGGCGCCAACCCACTGCACGGTACATACACACGCACACACCAAGCGCACACTAGGGACAATTTAGGATTGCCAATACACCTTAACCTGCATGTCTTTGGACTGTGCGAGGAAACCGGAGCACCCGGAGGAAACCCATGCAGACACGAGGAGAACATGCAAACTCCACGCAGGGAGAACCCGGGAAGCGAACCCAGGTCTTCTTACTGCGAGGCAGCAGTGCTACCACTGTGCCATCATGCCGCCAGGTGGAACATCACAAACATTAAAACCACTTTAACAAATCCCATACCAGAGACATATACATTGTATTTGTCATTCCAACAGATGGTGCATCACAAACATTAAAACTGCTTTTACGACCCCCATAACAAATAGCATATAACAGAGACATATGCACTGCATTTGTTATTCCAACAGATGCCACACCATAAACATCTGTAGTAAGGTATTTTGCTACTACAAGTACTTGTGATGTGCCATCTGTTGGAATGACAAAATGCAATGCATTTTATTACTATACACACTTCAAAATACATTCTAATATGTATCTAATATGTTCACTTCCTGGGTCCTCCATGCGTGGAGTTTGCATGTTCTCCCTGTATCTGTGTGGGTTAAGATTTTGAACCCTTATTGCCTATTTTAGTCTTAAAAAGCTGTGTTCTTGGTTTTTAATTGCTCCTAATTAGCAATAACATGCAAATGACAAAAGAGACCAGCATTTCTCCATTTAACTTGTTACCATTTACACCTCTGTGTGTATTTATCATGCACTATTGGGTTTAACACTAGAATTACCAGAGCCAACGAAAAAACTTGTATATCCGGCCCACCTTAAATCCCTTCGCACCTCTCCATCAGAGTCTTTTGTCTTGTAAATGTGTTGATAAGCAGCAAGCAGCCTGCTATACCAACAACCTCAGAACAGGCAAGAAGTTCACCAGGTTGCTGCGTTGATTGATTATCTGGGAGTGAGCTAGCCAGAATTGTAAGGGGAAATAATTTGATGTGTGTTTTGTGTCTACAACAATCTATGTAATCACATCATTTAAACAGAAACGTTTTTCATGTTTTAGTAATAAAAAACAAAATGTAGACATGAACTGTATAATCTGTGACGGCTGATGGCCAAATATCAAATAAACACTTTCACAAAAGGTGCAAGTACAATACGACAACTTCCATGGTGTTGTGGTTAGAACTGCTGACTTATAATCCGGAGGTCGTGAGTTTGAAATCAGCTCCCCGGAAAATTTACCATTTAGAGTAATGAGCTGCTCTTATCTACAGTGCGTCCGGAAAGTATTCACAGCGCATCACTTTTTCCACATTTTGTTATGTTACAGCCTTGTTCCAAAATGGATTACATTCATTTTTTTCCTCAGAATTCTACACACAACACCCCATAATGACAACGTGAAAAAAATTTACTTGAGGTTTTTGCAAATTTATTAAAAATAAATAAACTGAGAAATCCCATGTCCTAAGTATTCACAGCCTTTGCTCAATACTTTATCGATGCACCTTTGGCAGCAATTACAGCCTCAAGTCTTGTTGAATATGATGCCACAAGCTTGGCACACCTATCCTTGGCCAGTTTCGCCCATTCCTCTTTGCAGCACCTCTCAAGCTCCATCAGGTTGGATGGGAAGCGTCGGTGCACAGCCATTTTAAGATCTCTCCAGAGATGTTCAATCGGATTCAAGTCTGGGCTCTGGCTGGGCCACTCAAGGACATTCACAGAGTTGTCCTGAAGCCACTCCTTTGATATCTTGGCTGTGTGCTTAGGGTCGTTGTCCTGCTGAAAGATGAACCGTCGCCCCAGTCTGAGGTCAAGAGCGCTCTGGAGCAGGTTTTCATCCAGGATGTCTCTGTACATTGCTGCAGTCATCTTTCCCTTTATCGTGACTAGTCTCCCAGTTCCTGCTGCTGAAAAACATCCCCACAGCATGATGCTGCCACCACCATGCTTCGCTGTAGGGATGGTATTGGCCTGGTGATGAGCGGTGCCTGGTTTCCTCCAGACATGATGCCTGGCATTCACACCAAAGAGTTCAATCTTTGTCTCATCACAACAGAGAATTTTCTTTCTCATGGTCTGAGAGTCCTTCAGGTGCCTTTTGGCAAACTCCAGGTGGGCTGCCATGTGCCTTTTACTAAGGAGTGGCTTCCGTCTGGCCACTCTACCATACAGGCCTGATTGGTGGATTGCTGCAGAGATGGTTGTCCTTCTGGATGGTTCTCCTCTCTTCACAGAGGACCTCTGGAGCTCTGACAGAGTGACCATCGGGTTCTTGGTCACCTCCCTGACTAAGGCCCTTCTCCCCTGATCGCTCAGTTTAGATGGCCGGCCAGCTCTAGGAAGAGTCCTGGTGGTTTCGAACTTCTTCCACTTACGGATGATGGAGGCCACTGTGCTCATTGGGACCTTCAAAGCAGCAGAAATTTTTCTGTAACCTTCCCCAGATTTGTGCCTCGAGACAATCCTGTCTCGGAGGTCTACAGACAATTCCTTTGACTTCATGCTTGGTTTGTGCTCTGACATGAACTGTCAACTGTGGGACCTTCTATAGACAGGTGTGTGCCTTTCCAAATCAGGTCCAGTCAACTGAATTTACCACAGGTGGACTCCAATGAAGCTGCAGAAACATCTCAAGGATGATCAGGGGAAACAGGATGCACCTGAGCTCAATTTTGAGCTTCACGGCAAAGGCTGTGAATACTTATGTACATGTGCTTTCTCAATTTTTTTATTTTTAATAAATTTGCAAAAATCTCAAGTAAACTTTTTTCACGTTGTCATTATGGGGTGTTGTGTGTAGAATTCTGAGGAATAAAATGAATTTAATCCATTTTGGAATAAGGCTGTAACATAACAAAATGTGCAAAAAGTGATGCGCTGGGAATACTTTCTGGATGCACTGTATATATCCCAAAGGACCCTACCATGACAAAACATTGAGTAATAGTGAAAAGACTCAATAGAAAATGCCCATAAATTCAAACTTACATTTTAAATACAGTATCCCCTGTAAGTGC
This sequence comes from Erpetoichthys calabaricus, assembly GCF_900747795.2. Taxonomy (NCBI): domain Eukaryota; kingdom Metazoa; phylum Chordata; class Cladistia; order Polypteriformes; family Polypteridae; genus Erpetoichthys; species Erpetoichthys calabaricus. The sequence continues at coordinate 211,630,777 of NC_041399.2, read as the reverse complement.
TTATACATAATAATAACTCGTTATATTTATACAGGCCTTTAATGACCTCTTGGGCACGGCCATCAGCAGTTTGTCTGTCTGTGGAGAGAGTGTCGACCTCATTGAGAGGTTTACTTACCTCGGCAGTGACATTCATGTCTCTGGTGACTCTTCCTATGAAGTCAGTAGACGGATTGGGAGAGCATGGGGGGGTCATGAGGTCGCTGGAAAGGGGTGTGTGGCGCAAAAGAACAAAGGTCCAAGTCTTTAGAGTCCTGGTGCTTCCTGTCCTGCTATATGGTTGAGAGACATGGACGCTATCCAGTGACCTGAGACAAAGACTGGACTCCTTCATGTGTGTCTCTTTGGAGAATTCTTGGGCACCGTTGGTTTGACTTTGTGTTGCTCATGGAGTCCCAAATGAGGCACATGACCTGCATTGTGAGGTAGCGTCAGTTACGGCACTACAGCACATGTGGCGTGTTTCCCCGAGGGTGATCCAGCTCGTAAGATCCTCATTGTTGGGGACCCGAGTGGCTGGACCAGAGCAAGGGGTCACCCACGTAACACCTGGCTGCAGCAGATAGAGGGCCATTTCAGGATGGTGGGACTGGACCGCGTGTCTGCCTGGGGGTTTGCCAACCAGGATCCCGAGTTGTTTCATCATGGCAACGCTCTGTACCAGTGCAGGCTCCCCAACTTGACTTGACTTGAACTTGGCTCTGGTAATTCTAGTGTTAATTAAATACTTGGAAGAAAAGTGAAGAGAAAAAAGTGAAGGACTGAGAATTGCTCCTCCATTTTATCCTTCAAATCATTTGGATGTTATCCTCAGAAAGGGAAAGAAAATCTAGGACAGCGGTTTCTCAAACTGTGGGGCAGGCCCCCCTAGTAACAAAAAAGGGGGTGCGAATGTTGCCATATGTGGCATAATTTCGCTATTCGTAGGGAAATTTTAAACTTGTAGCGGTGTATCAGCAGCAACAAATATAGGAATAAATTTTATTAGGGTTTCAAAAAAACGTTAGGGGGGGCGCGATTAAAACTGTTAATAAAACTCAGGTCGCAAATTGAGAAACGCTGATCTAGGATATGAGAATGAGCTGACATAACAGATTTAAAGCACTAACAAGCCATGAAATTAAATTATTGGCAGGAATTGCTTTCTAATTAAGCAACAGGGTTAGAACAAAAACCTGCAGCCACTGTGGCCTTCCAGGACTGTGATTGAGGACCCCTGTCCATGATGATCTCCCATTCGAGTACTGGTTGGGCCCAAACATGTTTAGCTTCAAGGCTGCACTATGCAAAGAATAGCCAAAAGAAAAAAATAAAAATAAAAAAAACAAAGCAGGGCGGCATTGTGGCGCAGTGGGTAGCGCCGCTGCCTCGCAGTAAGGAGACCCGGGTTCGCTTCCCAGGTCCTCCCTGCATGGAGTTTGCATGTTCTCCTCATGTCTACATGGGTTTCCTCCGACAGTCCAAAGACATGCAGGTTAGGTGCATTGGCCATTCTAAATTGTCCCTAGTGTGTGTGTGCCCTGTGGTGGGCTGGTGCCCTGCCCGGGGTTTGCTTCCTGCCTTGCACCCTGTGTTGGCTGGGATTGGCTCCAGCAGACCTCCATGACCCTGTAGTTAGGAAATAGCAGGTTGGATAATGGATGGATGGATGGATGGATGGATGGAGGGCGGCATTGTGGCGCAGTGGTAGCGCTGCTGCCTCACAGTTAGGAGACCTGGGTTCGCTTCCCATGTCCTCCCTGCGTGGAGTTTGGATGTTCTCCCCGTGTCTGCATGGGTTTCCTCCCACAGTCCAAAGACATGCAGGTTAGGTGGATTGGCGATTCTAAATTGGCCCTAGTGTGTGCTTGGTGTGTTTGTGTGTGTCCTGCGGTAGGTTGGCACCCTGCCCGGGATTGGTTCTTGCCTTGTGCCCTGTGTTGGCTGGGATTGGCTCCAGCAGACCCCCGTGACCCTGTGTTCGGATTCAGTGGGTTGGAAAATGAATGGATGGAAAAACAAAGCAAAAGGGTTCAAAAATCCAGTAAAAGCAATAAGAAAAAGCAGAAGACTCACAACCACCACAAGCACATTTAACCCTGCTCTGGTATCATGAAAAAAGTTACATTGACAGCATCATGGGGTCAATTTGACCCCATGGTAAAACAAACGTACTCTATTACCATAATATTACAATATCCATCCATCCATCCATTGTCCAATCCGCCGAACCCGAACACAGGGTCACGGGGGTCTGCTGGAGCCAATCCCAGCCAACACAGGGCACAAGGCAGGAACCAATCCCGGGCAGGGTGCCAACCCACCGCAGTATTACAATATTATATTTTTTGTGGTATTGCTGAATTGGACTCTGACGTATCGAACTGCAATTTTGATTCAAGTGGTCTGGAGATCGAAAACTGATCGGCCCCCAACTGGTTGTGTAGCTGACGCATCTACGGCAACATTCACCCTCAGATGACTACACAAACATCAATCCGTGGGAGGCAAGCTGGCTACGGGACTTGACCAAACCACACGGCGTGCTAGTGAGCACTACGGATTAGCAGCCACTCGACTGCTTCAGGCTGTGCCTTTCAGCTTATGAGCGATGAGACAAACGGGTATGTGATAAGTATGGGGATTTACACACTGTAGGGGCTCAGGGAACATAACACAAAGTGACATTTGTCATAAATAAGTATTTTATGCTGATTTATGTGTTAAACCATTGCTTTGTGTGCTTTTTAGAAAAGTGGACGGTAGTGAGACCAGCTATGTTATATGGGTTAGAGACGGTGGCACTGACCAGAAAGCAGGAGACAGAGCTGGAGGTGGCAGAGTTAAAGATGCTAAGATTTGCATTGGGTGTGACGAGGATGGACAGGATTAGAAATGAGGACATTAGAGCAGCGTTTCTCAACCTTTAAGTATTTGTGACCCGAGTTTTCATAACAGTTTTAATTGCGCCCCCCTAACGTTTTTTTGACAGGAGCCCACTAATACCAAATTTGTTCCTTTTTAATTAATGATATATCATAGATGCATATTTTATTATACCTACTTAACTTTTATCGACATTTATCTACATTTACATTTACATCATTTAGCAGACGCTCTTATCCAGAGAGACTTACAACAGTGCTTAGTAGTCTACGACTGTTCTTCAGTCTTTAAGGCTAGGATTAAATCTACTGTCATTAAACAAGTTACCGCTGACCAAGTTGTACACAAAACCATGCTAGAAGAAAGTTCCCAGTATACCAGTATCTAACTCTATATTTATTTTTCTAGTATCAGCATGTAGTTTAAGTTCATTTCTTTTGGTTTCAATAGATGTATTATTCATATTTTGATTCTTGTTTTCTTTTTTCACATCTTTGCACCCCCCCTTTTTGTTATTTTGCACCCCCCCCCCCCCCACAGGTTGAGAATCACTGTCTTAGAGGGTCAGCTCAGGTTGGACGTTTGAGAGACAAAGTCAGAGAGGCAAGTCTGCGTTGGTTTGAACAGGTGCAGAGAAGAGATGCTGGGTATAATGAGAGAAGGGTACTAAGGATAGAGCTGCCAGGGAAGAGGAAAAGAGGAAGGCCTAAGAGAAGGTTTATGGATGTGCTGAGAGAGGACATGCAGGTGATGGGGTTAACAGAACAAGATGCCGAGGACAGAAAGATATAGAAGAAGATGATCTGCTGTGGCAACCCCTAATGGGAGCAGCCGAAAGAAGAATCCTAGCCTTAAAGACTGAAGAACAGTCGTAGACTACTAAGCACTGTTGTAAGTCGCTCTGGATAAGAGCGTCTGCTAAATGTTGTAAATGTAAATGTAAATGTAAATGTAAGAAGACGAAGATGATTGTGCTAGCAAACAACACAGGCAAAGGCCTCTCATTGCCCTCTAGTGGCTTTTCTGGGAATGACTGCTCCGGAGTCAATCCTGCCAGTCGGGCTTTCTGTTCCAAATGAGACGCCACCTTCTAGAACTGTCTTCCTTTTTTATCTACCAGAAGGGGCGGCTGGCTCCATTGCCCTCAACGGGCGGTTACTCTGTAGTATGAGGGGGGGAAAGGAGACAAGAGTGTTAGCAACAGAGCACCCGCCAATCATTTTTTCTGTGCTACTAGGGGGCGCCGCCACCCACTCACTTCACTCGTCCACCCCTGGGTTTGGTTTACCGGAGGTACAATTTAAAGAGATTGTTATTTTCATGGGAATTGTTACATATGCATTATTTTCACTTGTACTTTAAAACTTTTGTAAAAACAATACTTGCCCTTTATTTCCGGCCACGGGCGTGGTTAAATCTCTTTCTCGCAGGATGTATAATGCCGCTCGCGTTGTGAAGGGGGGGTGGTTGAATGCACGCTAAGGAGATGTCGTCGGATCAGCTGCTGGCGAGCTGCGTAATCTGCTTACCGTGCACCACGTTGATCATTTAAAAGCCTGTACCAGCAGCTGTCCTTTTGCCACTTTGCGTGTCTGCTGCTCGCATTGTGAAGAAGAAGCTAAGAAGAAGCGGGCAGATCATCTGCTGGCGAGCTGCGTGTTCTGCTTGTCGTTGTTTTAAAAAGCTGTGAAGTGTGTCTTCCAAAAGCATTCCAACAACTGCTAGGTTAGATGTCCGTGAACTTGTTTTAAATGTTGTCTTACTGCCTTGTCTCGCGGGATATCAAATTGTCTTCCGAGAAGATCACGTCTCGTCTCACTAGTCTCCCTCCCAAGATTTATATGTTTTAAAATAGAGAGATATCTGGGAAGTAAAGGGTTACCAAACAGTTGCAGTTTTGGTGGCAAGCTGAGGGTTGTGTGGGTCGGTTCAGCTCACTGGCTGTTATTTGCTTTGCTGTTCCCAAAATAAAAATGTCAGCTCTATTTTAGACTCTGCTGTTTCCAGCATCATTCCAGCTGGCTGAGCTACAAAAACTGACCACTAGATGGCACTGGTGCATAACGCGTTAGAGGCTTTGCCCGTGCAGCAGTTTCTGATTTTTTGTAAACTAAAATAAATTCAAATCCTTGTGGCAGACAGCAGAATAATTGTACTCCTAGTGATATATATTTTTTTTATTCTTGCCTATTGTGTTAAGAGATCTTAAACTCTAAAGTTACAATAATAACTTGAATTGGAGAAAACATTACTTCATTAAAAAACATGAATTCATTTTGTTATCTAGCTAAATAGAGGCTCATGTCCCTGACACACTGACAAGGAATTCATTTGCACAAACCCAGCTTCACTGAAAAGTGAATTTTAATTTAAAAAAATAAAAAGAAAACGTCGATTATTTTTCTGCATTTAATAGTCAGAAAAGTCGACCTTAGTGTCAGTCTGCAGCAAGGGGTTACTGTGGCTGCTGGCTTTCATTCTAACCCTATCTTAATCGGTGACCAGTTTTTGTTGCTAATTATCGCCTTTTCCTTCGTTTTAATTGACTTTGCTTTTAAAGATTTCAGTTTAAGGTGTTGTTTGACTTTGAAAAGCAGGTTTGAAAGAAGATGGATGTGGGTTGCGGTGGGCTGGCGCCCTGCCCGGGGTTTGTTTCCTGCCTTGCGTCCTGTGCTGGCTGGGATTGGCTCCAGCAGAACCCCGTGACCCTGTAGTTAGGATATGGCGGGTTGGATAATGGATGGATGGATGGATAGATGGATGTGGGGTTTTTTTTTTGGGTCACTGTCAAGAGAACACTGGAGTGACTTTGTGACAAGTGTCTGAATGTCCTAGAGTGGGTCAGCCAAAGCCCAAACATAAACCCCATAGCACACGTGTGGAGAAACCTGGAGGTGGCCGTTTACAGAAGCCAATCTAGAAGAGCTTGAGCTGAACTGTCAGGAGGAATGAGATCCAAATCCAGATGTGCAAAGCTTGTAGAGCCATACCAAAGAAATCACAAAGCTGGAATGTCTCTTAAAGGGGCTTCTACAAAGTTCTTATATAAATGAAAGAGTTCTGTTTTTAATTTTTAAGGAAATGTACAAACCTTTCTGAAAATGTGTTTTCACTTTGTCATCATCTAGGACTGAAAGATCAGAGGCTTAACCCACTGAAGCCCCCCACCTCCCGATGCCACTGTCCATTTTTAATCCCATCCTGTATTTTATATCGGTCAGAGCAGCTGCACCTTTCCCGTGTTATTAATGAGTTCAATGACCATTTATCTGCAGGTTGATAATGTCAGATCTCCATCCATCCATTTTCCCAACCCGCTGAATCCGAACACAGGGTCACGGGGGTCTGCTGGAGCCAATCCCAGCCAACACAGGGCACAAGGCAGGAATCAATCCCGGGTAGGGTGCCAACCCACACCAAGCACACACTAGGGCCAATTTTAGAATCGCCAATCCACCTAACCTGCATGTCTTTGGACTGTGGGAGGAAACCCATGCAGACACGGGGAGAACATGCAAACTCCACGCAGGGAGGACCCGGGAAGCGAACCCAGGTCTCCTAACTGTGAGGCAGCTGCGCTACCACTGCGCCACCGTGCTGCCCTAATGTCAGTTCTTTCCAATAATAATCTGTAGATAATATTGTTCAATCAATTCAGTTATGTATGTGCTTACGTAATTATTTTCCCCTTCAATTTATTTTGAGAGAAGTGACTCTTTTGTACTCTATTAGTTAAAATTCCTTTCTGAAAATGTATTTTCACTTCGTCATTATGGCTTATTTGGTGTAGACCAGGGGTCTCCAACTCCAGTCCTGGGGCCTCATGCATAACGCTGTGTGTAGAATTCACAGTATAACATGACGTAAGCACAAAAGCTGAAATGTGCGTACGCACAAAAAAATTAAGAATGCATAAATCTGTGCGTACGCCAACTTCCACATTCTTCCGCTCCATAAATTCCAGTCAGTGTGAAAAGTAACTCACATGCATGCGCCTGCTGTCCCGCCCCAACTCCTCCCAGAATTATGCCTCTTTGAATATGCAAATCAATATAAATAGCTGTTAAGCTCAGCGTTCTGTGAAAACACAATGGCACAAGCACTGAGGAAAATAGAATTTCAGCAAATACAAACTGGAGGCAAAGAAAAACGTACTATTTGTTGGTTGAACAGTGATATAAACAACAAAAGGTAAATTGATCGAGTGACATAGAGTGTTGGAAAAACTCGAAAACTCACATTCACAAAGTCACACAGTGCCCGAAATAAAAAAGAAGTTGTCAGATATCATAGTCACTGTGAAAAGGGGAGTCGTAGCCCACCGTCTGAGTGTCATATGAAAGCTTATTAGGATACAGAGAAAAAAAAAGGCACACAGAAGGGAAAAAAGCACGAAATGACAACTTTGATCTCGAAATTTCCACTTTAATCACGTAGTTTATTTTGTCATTAAAGTAGAACATCATAAACTTCATCTTAAAACCGTTTAATTTACTAGTTTCTCAAATCCCATCGTAACTAAAGTAGCACGTTAAATGCTTTGTATTGTATTTGATCTTCTATGGGCTCTATGTGTGTGAATCACTATGTGCTTCTTAAACAGGCTTTATCTTCCTTCGACAGGACACAGAATCCATTACATTCGTAATATTACAGCTCTCAGAATAATGAAAATACTGAGATGTATACGTGATATCATTTTCATGATGATAGAAGTTAAAGCATGTTATTAAACATGGGAACACGGTGGCACAGTGATTGTTCATGTCTCACACAAGATGCTTGCTGCGCTGCGCACAACCTTTGATGAAATACTTTATTGCAGCAGTACTGTCTCTCTCAAACGTACTAACCTCCAATTCCTGTCCTTACTTTTCTTTCTCCAAATACCCAATCGCCACACAATCAGCTCTGTAATAGACGTGAAGCCATCTGTAAGCTTAGAACGGCGATTCTTCAAAACTTTTAAGGAACATCGAAATATCTTCTTAGTATGTGTTTAATTATTCTATTCATCTATCCTTTCAGTGTCGCGCCAGCAGAAGCAAGAATACAGCACGAGGCAGGAACAATCTGTGAACGTAGTGCCAGATCCTCACTAGCGCTGCGGCACTGTGTCCTCACATGTTTAATTATTGACAATATAGATTATTTAAATGAAGTTAAAGTTTTATCTGTATAATATAATAAACATATTTGGCTGCATTTCATCTTAAAAATTATATCGTCATCATATGTAAATACGCGCTTTATAAAGTGGCTCAGATTGTGAAACATAACTGTATGGCAAGTTTACAGTGAGGTGATTGTACTTATAAGTCCAGACAGTTCTACAAGGAGCACATGATGGACTGATTGAGTGCGTTTAGAGTTCTTGGGATGAAACTGTTTGTGAACCGCGAGGTCCGTACAGGAAAGGCTCTGAAGTGTTTGTCGTATGAGAGCAGTTCAATAGACAGCATGGCTGAGGCAGCGTGTGCTTGATGCTGTATCCTGATAATTCTCTTTCTGATCAGCTGCTGTAGATCTGTGATTCCACACTCAGATACAGTGATATAAATACTCCAAGTGGTGCAGTGAGAGTAATATGGAAAAAGATGATCCGCTGTGGCAACCCCTAACGGAGTAGCTGAAAGAAGAAGAAGAAGATGCAGTGAGAGTAACAACACTATAGCATCTATGGTATTTGGAATAGTTTGGCCATTCCATGGACCATTATATTGTTACAGGTTAATTACAATCAGATGCATTAAACTAATAAACAATATGTGGTTAATTTCAATGTATTTATAAAGCCGCATCAGGGATGTGGACCTAAAAAAGAATGGGTAACCACACAGGAACAGTAGCACTGCTTTGACGCTGGGTGCCGCCAGTCTGCAAATCCGAGTGAAGAACTTGTGTACGCCAGGGTATGAGCTACCGTGAAAATGTGCGTGGCTTTGCGCCAAGTTTAGGTTTTATACATCGCGATTTGAACATGGAAACGGGAGTACGCAACATTTTTGTGCATACGCACCGTTTATACATGAGGCCCCAGGAGAGCAAATTTTCATTCTAACTCTTTTCTTAATTAGTGACCAGCTTTTGCTGCTAATTAACTATTTCTCTTTTATTTTAATTGACTTTTCTTCAAGATTCTTTATTTTTCACATGCATAGTCATACAAGACAACAAGCAGTAAAATGCATCCTGATTCGCTTATCAAAAACTGTGCAAAGTTAGAAGAATCAATTTGATTATCAAAAAGTCCTAGATTGAAAGATAACAATATAATAGGACATAAATAACTATATTTATATTTATATATTGTGATGGATTGCCGGCTTCATATTCCGGCCCTCAACCCCAGGCCGCCAGGAGGAGCTCTCCCAACAGCATGGACGTGCCCCGAATTCCAGCAGGGCCTCATGGACTATGTAGTTTTTATACACAGCCCTGCTGGATACCTTGGGGACCACTGGGAGTCGCTGTCGGGAGGCCCGTGGACTCAAATGTGCCCTACAACATGGAAGTACGTCCTGGTCACGTGAACAGGAGAGATGACGTACTTCCAGGTTAAAGAAAAGGACTTCTACCCTGACCCGGAAGGAATAAGGACTTGTGGGTAATGGAACAGGAACACCTCCGGGTCAGGGAGTATAAAGGACTCTGGGAAAGCCCAGTACACTGAGCTGAGCTGGGAGGTAGGGTGGCGAAGTGTCTGGGAGAGGAGGATTGGTTTGTATTTGGAGAATTGAGTATATGAGTAGTGTGGAGTGGAGGGTGCTTGGTGCACTGTGCTATTGTAAAATAAAGAAGTCTTGTACTTTTACCTGGTGTTTGGAGTGGTACCTGAGGGTTCAAGAGGTGGAGCGATACCTCTACTGCTACAATATATAAATAACTACAAACTAGGGACAATTTAGAATCACCAATGCACCTCACCTGCATGTCTTTGGACTGTGGGAGGAAACCCACGCAGACACGGGGAGAACATGCAAACTCCACACAGGGAGGACCTAGGAAGCGAACCCAGGTCTCCTTACTGTGAGGCAGCAGAACTACCACTGCGCTACCGTGACGCCATTTAGAAAGTCATTCATTAAAAAATGGTTTTGCAAATGTAAATGTGGCTTTTTTCTCTATGCCTTTTCTAAAATCTCACATGTACAGGCCTATTAATGTGGGGTGTCAAGCAGGAATTTGGAAGACCTTGGGGACCACCATGGAGAAAGTTAGGAAAGTGCTGAGTTAGTCTGTTGCTCCACAGTGCAAATCGACTTGAGAAGAAGAAGAACAAGAAGAAGAAGAAAGTTCAGTTTCCTGCATTTTTCTTTGATAAGATTCTTTGAATTCTTGTGACGGGGAAGATAGCAGAGAAATGAGATCAGCGCCACAGGCATGAAGAGAAGTGAATGTGCAACAAAAGGCTCCGAGAAGTCTTTGATCCAAACCACTCTGACGCGCCCTCGTTTCCATCTATGCAAACCGGTGAAGACTTTGAACAAGAAATGGAGGTAAAAAAAATGTTCTTTGACAGACAGGGGGGTCTTGTTTGCACATCTTTAAATTATCCAGAGGGTCCATTTAAGGCCATACTGATAGACTCAGAGGTACTTTTGGATGCAGACAACGCCCAATATGGACTGTGAAGGGAGCCATTGACAAGAAGCAGGGGGAAGAAGATCAAGGGTGAGTTGGGAAGAAAGGGCCCTGTGGAAAAATTAGATGGAAACGAGAAAAACAAGTTTGACGATGTCGGCGAGGCGGAACATTCAGGCGTGTTTGGCGGCTACGTTAACTGATATGAAAGTTGGAGGATTTCACGTTTGTATTTACTTCATCCGGGCGGCACGGTGGCGCAGTGGGCAGCGCTAATGCCTCGCAGTTGGGAGAACTGGGGACCTGGGTTCGCGTCCCGGGTCCTCCCTGCGTGGAGTTTGCATGTTCTCCCCGTGTCTGCGTGGGTTTCCTCCCACAGTCCAAAGACATGCAGGTTAGGTGGATTGGCGATTCTAAATTGGCCCTGGTGTGTTTGTGTGTGTCCTGTGGTGGGTTGGCACCCTGCCCGGGTTTGGTTCCTGCCTTGTGCCTTGTGTTGGCTGGGATTGGCTCCAGCAGACCCCCGTGACCCTGTGTTCAGATTAAGCAGGTTGGATAATGGATGGATGGATGGATTTACTTCATCCAAGAGTCAGTTGTTACATTTGTGTTTTTTCAATATCTTTGTAACAATGGGTCCTATTCAAAAGTAAGAGCGATAATAGAAAGCAATTCCATGTGTTAGTAGACAACATTAAATCTGTGCTTTTAAACGACACTTTACGATGCACCACGAAGAGGCTCGGTGGTGGCTCAACGGCTGTCATAGACAGCAGACTGCAATTCAAGTGATGTGACAATGACATCAAAAGACGTCTGTTAGTGTCAGAGACTAATTGTTGTTCAGTTTTCTTAAAACATGATATTTTTTGAAAGTATGCCCAATAGAGTCATATCCAATAATTTGCAATTGTGCAATATCTA